>NW_027182962.1:0-87500 GCF_041146395.1 Eulemur rufifrons
GAAGCCATTCTTCTAAGTATCATCCCACCATCATTTCTCCATTGTTTAAAAATGCAGGGAAATTTTGCAAATTGGCATTATAATTAGTAGCTGGAGGTTACTTTTTTTTTTGTGGGGTCGGTCAGGATGGGTGTTCAGGCCCTCTGTCAGAACGCTGGTTTGTTTTTATTATCCCCAGAGAAGAGTAGTGGGCATGTGTTTGGCAGGTGAAAAGTGCGGATTCTGTTTCAGAGAATTAAACAGGGTCCGCATGGTCATCTCATTCCTTTAAGAATCCTTTGCTTCATCAGCTGGGATTCCACCATGTTTCTATATACTTCTCTATGCGTGGGCACAGGTACCTGGCTTGTTCCAAGAAGTATCCTGGAGGGTTTTCAAATTAACCAGTACTTTGAAAATTATTTGCAGGTGTTCAGCGTTTCACCATAATTGTGATAACGTTTGTTTGTGCCTCCTGAAACCCAAGAAAGCAGCGACGGACATAACTATGCTGAGGAGTAGCTGACTTGGTGTTGCCTATTTTTGTTAGTGGAGACTGACAAGAAGCCATTCTTCTAAGTATCATCCCACCACCATTTTTCCATTGTTTTAAAATGCAGGGAAATTTTGCAAGTTAGCATTATAATTAGTAGCTGGAGGGTACGGTTTTTTTGTGTGTGTGATCGATGTGGATGGGAGGGGCAGGCCCTCTGTCAGTTCGCTGGTTAGTTTTTATTATTCCCAGAGAGGAGAAGTGGACATGTGTTTGGCAGGTGAAAAGGGCGGATTCTGTTTCAGAGAATTAACGATGATCCCCATGGTCATCCCGTTCCTTTAATAATCCTTTACTTCTTCAGCTGGAAATCCACCATGGTTCTGTATACTCCTCTTTGCGTGGGAACAGGAAACTGGCTTGTTCCAAGAAGTATGCCGCAGAGCTTTTCAATTAACCACTACGTTGAAAATTATTTGCAGGTGTTCAGAGTTTCAGCATAATTGTGATAACGTTTGTTTGTGCCTCCTGAAACCCAGGAAGGCTTCGACGGACATAACTATACTGAGGAGTAGCTGACTTGGTGTTGCCTATTTTTGTTAGTGGAGACAGACAAGAAGCCATTCTTCTAAGTATCATCCCACCACCATTTTTCCATTGTTTTAAAACGCAGGGAAATTTTGCAAGTTAGCATTATAATTAGTAGCTGGAGGGTACGGTTTTTTTTGTGTGTGTGGTCGATGTGGATGGGGGGGTCAGGCGCTCTGTCAGTTCGCTGGTTAGTTTTTATTATCCCCAGAGAGGAGAAGTGGGCATGTGTTTGGCAGGAGAAAAGGGCGGATTCTGTTTCAGAGAATTAATGATGATCCCCATGGTCATCCCATTCCTTTAAGAATCCTTTACTTCATCGGCTGGAAATCCACCATGGTTCTATATACTCCTCTTTGCGTGGGAACAGGTAACTGGCTAGTTCCAAGAAGTATGCCGCAGAGCTTTTCAATTAACCACTAGGTAGAAAATTATTTGCAGGTGTTCAGCGTTTCACTAAAATTGTGATAACGTTTGTTTGTGCCTCCTGAAACCCAAGAAGGCTGCGACGGACATAACGATGCTGAGGCGTAGCTGACTTGGTATTGCCTATTTTTGTTAGTGGAGACTGACAAGAATCCATTCTTCTAAGTATCATCTCATCATCATTTTTCCATTGTTTAAAAATGCAGGAAAATTTTGCAAGTTAGCATTATAATTAGTAGCTGGAGGCTACGGTGTTTTTCTTTTTTTTTCCTGTGGGGTCGGTGTGGATGTGTTGGTCAGGCCCTCTGTCAGTTCGCTGGTTTGTTTTTATTATCCCCAGAGAGGAGAAGTGGGTATTAGTATGGCAGGTGAAAACTGCGGATCTGTTTCAGAGAATTAAACAGGATCCCCATGGTAATCCCGTTCCTTTAAGAATCCTTTGCTTCATGAGCTGGGAATCCACCATGATTCTATATACTTCTCTATGCGTGGGCACAGGAAACTGGCTTGTTCCAAGAAGTATGCCTCAGAGCTTTTCAATTAACCAGTATGTTGAAAATCCTTTGCAGGTTTTCAGCGTTTCACCATAATTGTGATAACGTGTGTATGTGTCTCCTGAAACCAAATATGGCTGCTATGGAAATAACTATGCTGAGGCGTAGCTGACTTGGTGTTGCCTATTTTTGTCAGTGGAGACTGACAAGAAGCCATTCTTCTAAGTATCATCCCACCATCATTTCTCCATTGTTTAAAAATGCAGGGAAATTTTGCAAATTGGCATTATAATTAGTAGCTGGAGGGTACTTTTTTTTTTTGTGGGGTCGGTCAGGATTGGTGTTCAGGCCCTCTGTCAGATCGCTGGTTTGTTTTTATTATCCCCAGAGAAGAGTAGTGGGCATGTGTTTGGCAGGTGAAAAGTGCGGATTCTGTTTCAGAGAATTAAACAGGATCCGCATGGTCATCTCATTCCTTTAAGAATCCTTTGCTTCATCAGCTGGGATTCCACCATGTTTCTAAATACTCCTCTATGCGTGGGCACAGGTACCTGGCTTGTTCCAAGAAGTATGCTGGAGAGTTTTCAAATTAACCAGTACGTTGAAAATTATTTGCAGGTTTTCAGCGTTTCACCATAATTTTGAAAACGTGTGTATGTTCCTCCTGAAACCCAAGAAGGCTGCGACGGACATAACTATGCTGAGGCGTAGCTGACTTGGTTTTGCCTATTTTTCTTAGTGGAGACTCACAAGAATCCATTCTTCTAAGTATCATCTCACAATCATTTTTCCATTTTTTAAAAATGCAGGAAAATTGTGCAAGTTAGCATTATAATTAGTAGCTGGAGGCTACGGTGTTTTTTTTTTTTTTTTCCTGTGTGGTCGATGTGGATGGGGGGGTGTGGCCCTCTGTCAGTTCGCTGGTTTGTTTTTATTATCCCCAGAGAGGAGAAGTGGGTATTAGTATGGCAGGTGAATACTGCGGATCTGTTTCAGAGAATTAAACAGGATCCGCATGGTAATCCTGTTCCTTTAAGAATCCTTTGCTTCATGAGCTGGGAATCCACCATGGTTCTATATACTTCTCTATGCGTGGGCACAGGAAACTGGCTTGTTCCAAGAAGTATGCCTCAGAGCTTTTCATATAACCAGTATGTTGAAAATCCTTTGCAGGTTTTCAGCGTTTCACCATAATTGTGATAACGTGTGTATGTGCCTACTGAAAACAAATATGGCTGCTACGGACATAACTATGCTGAGGCGTAGCTGACTTGGTGTTGCCTATTTTTGTCAGTGGAGACTGACAAGAAGCCATTCTTCTAAGTATCATCCCACCACCATTTTTCCATTGTTTTAAAATGCAGGGAAATTTTGCAAGTTAGCATTATAATTAGTAGCTGGAGGGAACGGTTTTTTCTTTTGTGTGATCCATGTGGATGGGGGGGTCACGCGTCTGTCAGTTCGCTGGTTAGTTTTTATTTTCCCCAGAGAGGAGAAGTGGGCATGTGTTTGGCAGGTGAAAAGGGCGGATTCTGTTTCAGAGAATTAACGATGATTCCCACGGTCATCCCGTTCCTTTAATAATCCTTTACTTCATCAGCTGGAAATCCACCATGGTTCTATATACTCCTCTTTGCGTGGGAACAGGTAACTGGCTTGTTCCAAGAAGTATGCCGTAGAGCTTTTCAATTAACCACTACGTTGAAAATTATTTGCAGGTGTTCAGCGTTTCACCATAATTGTGATAACGTTTGTTTGTGCCTCCTGAAACCCAAGAAGGCTGCGACGGACATAACTATGCTGAGGCGTAGCTGACTTGGTTTTGCCTATTTTTTTAGTGGAGACTGACAAGAATCCATTCTTCTAAGTATCATCGCATCATCATTTTTCCATTGTTTAAAAATGCAGGAAAATTTTGCAAGTTAGCATTTTACTTAGTAGCTGGAGGCTATGGTGTTTTTTTTTTTTTTTTTCCTGTGGGGTCGGTGTGGATGTGTTGGTCAGGCCCTCTGTCAGTTCGCTGGTTTGTTTTTATTATCCCCAGAGAGGAGAAGTGGGTATTAGTATGGCAGGTGAAAACTGCGGATCTGTTTCAGAGAATTAAACAGGATCCGCATGGTAATCCCGTTCCTTTAAGAATCCTTTCCTTCATGAGTTGGGAATCCACCATGGTTCTATATACTTCTCTATGCGTGGGCACAGGAAACTGGCTTGTTCCAAGAAGTATGCCTCAGAGCTTTTCAATTAACCAGTATGTTGAAAATCCTTTGCAGGTTTTCAGCGTTTCACCATAATTGTGATAACGTGTGTATGTGCCTACTGAAACCAAATATGGCTGCTACGGACATAACTATGCTGAGGCGTAGCTGACTTGGTGTTGCCTATTTTTGTCACTGGAGACTGACAAGAAGCCATTCTTCTAAGTATCATCCCACCACGATTTTTCCATTGTTTTAAAAGGCAGGGAAATTTTGCAAGTTAGCATTATAATTAGTAGCTGGAGGGTACGGTTTTTTTCTGTGTGTGGTCGATGTGGATGGGGGGGTTAGGCCCTCTGTCAGTTCGCTGGTTAGTTTTTATTATCCCCAGAGAGGAGAAGTGGGCATGTGTTTGGCAGGTGAAAAGGGCGGATTCTGTTTCAGAGAATTAACGATGATCCCCATGGTCATCCCTTTCCTTTAATAGTCCTTTACTTCATCAGCTGGAAATCCACCATGGTTCTATACACTCCTCTTTTCCTCGGAACAGGTAACTGGCTTGTTCCAAGAACTATGCCGCAGAGCTTTTCAATTAACCACTACGTTGAAAATTATTTGCAGGTGTTCAGCGTTTCACCATAATTGTGATAACGTTTGCTTGTGCCTCCTGAAGCCCAAGAAGGCTGCGACGGACATAACTATGCTGAGGAGTAGCTGACTTGGTGTTGCCTATTTTTGTTAGTGGAGACTGACAAGAAGCCATTCTTCTAAGTATCATCCCACCACGATTTTTCCATTGTTTTAAAATGCAGGGAAATTTTGCAAGTTAGCATTATAATTAGTAGCTGGAGGGTCCGTTTTTTTTTTCTGTGTGTTCGATGTGATGGGGGGGTCAGGCCCTCTGTCAGTTCGCTGGTTAGTTTTTATTATCCCTAGAGAGGAGAAGTGGGCATGTGTTTGGCAGGTGAAAAGGGCGGATTCTGTTTCAGAGAATTAACGATGATCCCCATGGTCATCCCGTTCCTTTAATAATCCTTTACTTCATCAGCTGGAAATCCACCATGGTTCTATATACTCCTCTTTGCGTGGGAACAGGTAACTGGCTTGTTCCAAGAAGTATGCTGCAGAGCTTTTCAATTAACCACTACGTTGAAAATTATTTGCAGGTGTTCAGCTTTTCACCATAATTTTGATAACGTTTGTTTGTGCCTCCTGAAACCCAAGAAGGCTGCGACGGACATAACTGTGCTGAGGAGTAGCTGACTTGGTGTTGCCTCTTTTTGTTAGTGGAGACTGACAAGAAGCCATTCTTCTAAGTATCATCCCACCACCATTTTTCCATTGTTTTAAAAGGCAGGGAAATTTTGCAAGTTAGCATTATAATTAGTAGCTGGATGGTACGGTTTTTTTTTTTGTGTGTGTGGTCGATGTGGATGGGGGGGTCAGGCCCTCTGTCAGTTCTGTTGTTAGTTTTTATTATCCTCAGAGAGGAGAAGTGGCCATGTGTTTGGCAGGTGAAAAGGGCGGATTCTGTTTCAGAGAATTAACGATGATCCCCATGCTCATCCCGTTCCTTTAATAATCCTTTACTTCATCAGCTGGAAATCCACCATGGTTCTATATACTCCTCTTTGCGTGGGAACAGGTAACTGGCTTGTTCCAAGAAGTATGTCGCAGGGCTTTTCAATTAACCAGTACGTTGAAAATATTTGCAGGTGTTCAGCGTTTCACCATAATTGAGATAACGTTTGTTTGTGCCTCCTGAAACCCAAGAAGGCTGTGACGGACATAACTATGCCAAGGCGTAGCTGACTTGGTGTTGCCTATTTTTGTAAGTGGAGACTGACAATAAGCCATTCTTCTAATATCATCCCACCATCATTTCTCCATTGTTTAAAAATGCAGGGAAATTTTGCAAAATGGCATTATAATTTGTAGCTGGAGGATACTTTTTTTTTTTTTTGTGGGGTCTGTCAGGATGGGTGTTCAGGCCCTCTGTCAGATCGCTGGTTTGTTTTTATTATCCCCAGAGAAGAGTAGTGGGCATGTGTTTGGCAGGTGAAAAGTGCGGATTCTGTTTCAGAGAATTAAACAGGATCCGCATGGTCATCTCATTCCTTTAAGAATCCTTTGCTTAATCAGCTGGGATTCCACCATGTTTCTATATACTCCTCTATGCGTGGGCACAGGTACCTGGCTTGTTCCAAGAAGTATGCTGGAGAGTTTTCAAATTAACCAGTACGTTGAAAATTATTTGCAGGTTTTCAGCGTTTCACCATAATTTTGATAACGTTTGTATGTGCCTCCTGAAACCCAAGAAGGCTGCGACGGACATAACTATGCTGAGGAGTAGCTGACTTGTTGTTGCCTATTTTGGTTAGTGGAGACAGACAAGAAGCCATTCTTCTAAGTATCATCCGACCACCATTTTTCC
Organism: Eulemur rufifrons; assembly: GCF_041146395.1. Classification (NCBI taxonomy): domain Eukaryota; kingdom Metazoa; phylum Chordata; class Mammalia; order Primates; family Lemuridae; genus Eulemur; species Eulemur rufifrons. The sequence goes on from NW_027182962.1 coordinate 6,613, forward strand.
ATTGTTTTAAAATGCAGGGAAATTTTGCAAGTTAGCATTATAATTAGTAGCTGGAGGGTACGGTTATTTTTTGTGTGTGGTCGATGTGGATGGGGGGGGCAGGCCCTCTGTCAGTTCGCTGGTTAGTTTTTATTATCCCCAGAGAGGAGAAGTGGGCATGTGTTTGGCAGGTGAAAAGGGCGGATTCTGTTTCAGAGAATTAACGATGATCCCCATGGTCATCCCGTTCCTTTAATAATCCTTTACTTCATCAGCTGGGATTCCACCATGTTTCTATATACTCCTCTATGCGTGGGCACAGGTACCTGGCTTGTTCCAAGAAGTATGCTGGAGAGTTTTGAAATTAACCAGTACGTTGAAAATTATTTGCAGGTTTTCAGCGTTTCACCATAATTTTGATAACGTTTGTTTGTGCCTCCTGAAACCCAAGAAGGCTGCGACAGACATAACTATGCTGAGGAGTAGCTGACTTGGTGTTTCCTATTTTTGTTAGTGGAGACTGACAAGAAGCCATTCTTCTAAGTATCATCCCACCACCATTTTTCCATTGTTTTAAAATGCAGGGTAATTTTGGAAGTTAGCATTATAATTAGTAGCTAGATGCTACGGTGTTTTTTTTTTTTGTGTGTGGTCGATGTGGATGGGGGTGTCAGCCCTTCTGTCAGTTCGCTGCTTAGTTTTTATTATCCCCAGAGAGGAGAAGTGGGCATGTGTTTGGCAGGTGAAAAAGGCGGATTCTGTTTCAGAGAATTAACGATGATCCCCATGGTCATCTCGTTCCTTTAATAATCCTTAACTTCATCAGCTGGAAATCCACCATGGTTCTATATAAACCTCTTTGCGTGGGAACAGGTAACTGGCTTGTTCCAAGAAGTATGCCGCAGAGCTTTTCAATTAACCAGTACGTTGAAAATTATTTGCAGGTGTTCGGCGTTTCACCATAATTGTGATAACGTTTGTTTGTGCCTCCTGAAACCCAAGAAGGCTGTCACGAACATAGCTATGCTGAGGCGTAGCTGACTTGGTGTTGCCTATTTTTGTTAGTGGAAACTGACAAGAATCCATTCTTCTAAGTATCATCTCACCATCATTTTTCCATTGTTTAAAAATGCAGGAAAATTTTGCAAGTTAGCATTATAATTAGTAGCTGGAGGCTACGGTGTTTTTTTTTTTTCCTGTGGGGTCGGTGTGGATGTGTTGGTCAGGCCCTCTGTCAGTTCGCTGGTTTGTTTTTATTATCCCCAGAGAGGAGATGTGGGTATTAGTATGGCAGGTGAAAACTGCGGATCTGTTTCAGAGAATTAAACCGGATCCGCATGGTAATCCCGTTCCTTTAAGAATCCTTTGCTTCATGAGCTGGGAATCCACCATGGTTCTATATACTTCTCTATGCGTGGGCACAGGAAACTGTCTTGTTCCAAGAAGTATGCCTCAGAGTTTTTGAATTAACCAGTATGTTGAAAATCCTTTGCAGGTTTTCAGCGTTTCACCATAATTGTGATAACGTGTGAATGTGCCTACTGAAAACAAATATGGCTGCTACGGACATAACTATGCTGAGGCGTACCTGACTTGGTGTTGCCTTTTTTTGTCAGTGGAGACTGACAAGAAGCCATTCTTCTAAGTATCATCCCACCATCATTTCTCCATTGTTTAAAAATGCAGGGAAATTTTGCAAATTGGCATTATAATTAGTAGCTGGAGGTTACTTTTTTTTTTGTGGGGTCGGTCAGGATGGGTGTTCAGGCCCTCTGTCAGAACGCTGGTTTGTTTTTATTATCCCCAGAGAAGAGTAGTGGGCATGTGTTTGGCAGGTGAAAAGTGCGGATTCTGTTTCAGAGAATTAAACAGGGTCCGCATGGTCATCTCATTCCTTTAAGAATCCTTTGCTTCATCAGCTGGGATTCCACCATGTTTCTATATACTTCTCTATGCGTGGGCACAGGTACCTGGCTTGTTCCAAGAAGTATCCTGGAGGGTTTTCAAATTAACCAGTACTTTGAAAATTATTTGCAGGTGTTCAGCGTTTCACCATAATTGTGATAACGTTTGTTTGTGCCTCCTGAAACCCAAGAAAGCAGCGACGGACATAACTATGCTGAGGAGTAGCTGACTTGGTGTTGCCTATTTTTGTTAGTGGAGACTGACAAGAAGCCATTCTTCTAAGTATCATCCCACCACCATTTTTCCATTGTTTTAAAATGCAGGGAAATTTTGCAAGTTAGCATTATAATTAGTAGCTGGAGGGTACGGTTTTTTTGTGTGTGTGATCGATGTGGATGGGAGGGGCAGGCCCTCTGTCAGTTCGCTGGTTAGTTTTTATTATTCCCAGAGAGGAGAAGTGGACATGTGTTTGGCAGGTGAAAAGGGCGGATTCTGTTTCAGAGAATTAACGATGATCCCCATGGTCATCCCGTTCCTTTAATAATCCTTTACTTCTTCAGCTGGAAATCCACCATGGTTCTGTATACTCCTCTTTGCGTGGGAACAGGAAACTGGCTTGTTCCAAGAAGTATGCCGCAGAGCTTTTCAATTAACCACTACGTTGAAAATTATTTGCAGGTGTTCAGAGTTTCAGCATAATTGTGATAACGTTTGTTTGTGCCTCCTGAAACCCAGGAAGGCTTCGACGGACATAACTATACTGAGGAGTAGCTGACTTGGTGTTGCCTATTTTTGTTAGTGGAGACAGACAAGAAGCCATTCTTCTAAGTATCATCCCACCACCATTTTTCCATTGTTTTAAAACGCAGGGAAATTTTGCAAGTTAGCATTATAATTAGTAGCTGGAGGGTACGGTTTTTTTTGTGTGTGTGGTCGATGTGGATGGGGGGGTCAGGCGCTCTGTCAGTTCGCTGGTTAGTTTTTATTATCCCCAGAGAGGAGAAGTGGGCATGTGTTTGGCAGGAGAAAAGGGCGGATTCTGTTTCAGAGAATTAATGATGATCCCCATGGTCATCCCATTCCTTTAAGAATCCTTTACTTCATCGGCTGGAAATCCACCATGGTTCTATATACTCCTCTTTGCGTGGGAACAGGTAACTGGCTAGTTCCAAGAAGTATGCCGCAGAGCTTTTCAATTAACCACTAGGTAGAAAATTATTTGCAGGTGTTCAGCGTTTCACTAAAATTGTGATAACGTTTGTTTGTGCCTCCTGAAACCCAAGAAGGCTGCGACGGACATAACGATGCTGAGGCGTAGCTGACTTGGTATTGCCTATTTTTGTTAGTGGAGACTGACAAGAATCCATTCTTCTAAGTATCATCTCATCATCATTTTTCCATTGTTTAAAAATGCAGGAAAATTTTGCAAGTTAGCATTATAATTAGTAGCTGGAGGCTACGGTGTTTTTCTTTTTTTTTCCTGTGGGGTCGGTGTGGATGTGTTGGTCAGGCCCTCTGTCAGTTCGCTGGTTTGTTTTTATTATCCCCAGAGAGGAGAAGTGGGTATTAGTATGGCAGGTGAAAACTGCGGATCTGTTTCAGAGAATTAAACAGGATCCCCATGGTAATCCCGTTCCTTTAAGAATCCTTTGCTTCATGAGCTGGGAATCCACCATGATTCTATATACTTCTCTATGCGTGGGCACAGGAAACTGGCTTGTTCCAAGAAGTATGCCTCAGAGCTTTTCAATTAACCAGTATGTTGAAAATCCTTTGCAGGTTTTCAGCGTTTCACCATAATTGTGATAACGTGTGTATGTGTCTCCTGAAACCAAATATGGCTGCTATGGAAATAACTATGCTGAGGCGTAGCTGACTTGGTGTTGCCTATTTTTGTCAGTGGAGACTGACAAGAAGCCATTCTTCTAAGTATCATCCCACCATCATTTCTCCATTGTTTAAAAATGCAGGGAAATTTTGCAAATTGGCATTATAATTAGTAGCTGGAGGGTACTTTTTTTTTTTGTGGGGTCGGTCAGGATTGGTGTTCAGGCCCTCTGTCAGATCGCTGGTTTGTTTTTATTATCCCCAGAGAAGAGTAGTGGGCATGTGTTTGGCAGGTGAAAAGTGCGGATTCTGTTTCAGAGAATTAAACAGGATCCGCATGGTCATCTCATTCCTTTAAGAATCCTTTGCTTCATCAGCTGGGATTCCACCATGTTTCTAAATACTCCTCTATGCGTGGGCACAGGTACCTGGCTTGTTCCAAGAAGTATGCTGGAGAGTTTTCAAATTAACCAGTACGTTGAAAATTATTTGCAGGTTTTCAGCGTTTCACCATAATTTTGAAAACGTGTGTATGTTCCTCCTGAAACCCAAGAAGGCTGCGACGGACATAACTATGCTGAGGCGTAGCTGACTTGGTTTTGCCTATTTTTCTTAGTGGAGACTCACAAGAATCCATTCTTCTAAGTATCATCTCACAATCATTTTTCCATTTTTTAAAAATGCAGGAAAATTGTGCAAGTTAGCATTATAATTAGTAGCTGGAGGCTACGGTGTTTTTTTTTTTTTTTTCCTGTGTGGTCGATGTGGATGGGGGGGTGTGGCCCTCTGTCAGTTCGCTGGTTTGTTTTTATTATCCCCAGAGAGGAGAAGTGGGTATTAGTATGGCAGGTGAATACTGCGGATCTGTTTCAGAGAATTAAACAGGATCCGCATGGTAATCCTGTTCCTTTAAGAATCCTTTGCTTCATGAGCTGGGAATCCACCATGGTTCTATATACTTCTCTATGCGTGGGCACAGGAAACTGGCTTGTTCCAAGAAGTATGCCTCAGAGCTTTTCATATAACCAGTATGTTGAAAATCCTTTGCAGGTTTTCAGCGTTTCACCATAATTGTGATAACGTGTGTATGTGCCTACTGAAAACAAATATGGCTGCTACGGACATAACTATGCTGAGGCGTAGCTGACTTGGTGTTGCCTATTTTTGTCAGTGGAGACTGACAAGAAGCCATTCTTCTAAGTATCATCCCACCACCATTTTTCCATTGTTTTAAAATGCAGGGAAATTTTGCAAGTTAGCATTATAATTAGTAGCTGGAGGGAACGGTTTTTTCTTTTGTGTGATCCATGTGGATGGGGGGGTCACGCGTCTGTCAGTTCGCTGGTTAGTTTTTATTTTCCCCAGAGAGGAGAAGTGGGCATGTGTTTGGCAGGTGAAAAGGGCGGATTCTGTTTCAGAGAATTAACGATGATTCCCACGGTCATCCCGTTCCTTTAATAATCCTTTACTTCATCAGCTGGAAATCCACCATGGTTCTATATACTCCTCTTTGCGTGGGAACAGGTAACTGGCTTGTTCCAAGAAGTATGCCGTAGAGCTTTTCAATTAACCACTACGTTGAAAATTATTTGCAGGTGTTCAGCGTTTCACCATAATTGTGATAACGTTTGTTTGTGCCTCCTGAAACCCAAGAAGGCTGCGACGGACATAACTATGCTGAGGCGTAGCTGACTTGGTTTTGCCTATTTTTTTAGTGGAGACTGACAAGAATCCATTCTTCTAAGTATCATCGCATCATCATTTTTCCATTGTTTAAAAATGCAGGAAAATTTTGCAAGTTAGCATTTTACTTAGTAGCTGGAGGCTATGGTGTTTTTTTTTTTTTTTTTCCTGTGGGGTCGGTGTGGATGTGTTGGTCAGGCCCTCTGTCAGTTCGCTGGTTTGTTTTTATTATCCCCAGAGAGGAGAAGTGGGTATTAGTATGGCAGGTGAAAACTGCGGATCTGTTTCAGAGAATTAAACAGGATCCGCATGGTAATCCCGTTCCTTTAAGAATCCTTTCCTTCATGAGTTGGGAATCCACCATGGTTCTATATACTTCTCTATGCGTGGGCACAGGAAACTGGCTTGTTCCAAGAAGTATGCCTCAGAGCTTTTCAATTAACCAGTATGTTGAAAATCCTTTGCAGGTTTTCAGCGTTTCACCATAATTGTGATAACGTGTGTATGTGCCTACTGAAACCAAATATGGCTGCTACGGACATAACTATGCTGAGGCGTAGCTGACTTGGTGTTGCCTATTTTTGTCACTGGAGACTGACAAGAAGCCATTCTTCTAAGTATCATCCCACCACGATTTTTCCATTGTTTTAAAAGGCAGGGAAATTTTGCAAGTTAGCATTATAATTAGTAGCTGGAGGGTACGGTTTTTTTCTGTGTGTGGTCGATGTGGATGGGGGGGTTAGGCCCTCTGTCAGTTCGCTGGTTAGTTTTTATTATCCCCAGAGAGGAGAAGTGGGCATGTGTTTGGCAGGTGAAAAGGGCGGATTCTGTTTCAGAGAATTAACGATGATCCCCATGGTCATCCCTTTCCTTTAATAGTCCTTTACTTCATCAGCTGGAAATCCACCATGGTTCTATACACTCCTCTTTTCCTCGGAACAGGTAACTGGCTTGTTCCAAGAACTATGCCGCAGAGCTTTTCAATTAACCACTACGTTGAAAATTATTTGCAGGTGTTCAGCGTTTCACCATAATTGTGATAACGTTTGCTTGTGCCTCCTGAAGCCCAAGAAGGCTGCGACGGACATAACTATGCTGAGGAGTAGCTGACTTGGTGTTGCCTATTTTTGTTAGTGGAGACTGACAAGAAGCCATTCTTCTAAGTATCATCCCACCACGATTTTTCCATTGTTTTAAAATGCAGGGAAATTTTGCAAGTTAGCATTATAATTAGTAGCTGGAGGGTCCGTTTTTTTTTTCTGTGTGTTCGATGTGATGGGGGGGTCAGGCCCTCTGTCAGTTCGCTGGTTAGTTTTTATTATCCCTAGAGAGGAGAAGTGGGCATGTGTTTGGCAGGTGAAAAGGGCGGATTCTGTTTCAGAGAATTAACGATGATCCCCATGGTCATCCCGTTCCTTTAATAATCCTTTACTTCATCAGCTGGAAATCCACCATGGTTCTATATACTCCTCTTTGCGTGGGAACAGGTAACTGGCTTGTTCCATGAAGTATGCTGCAGAGCTTTTCAATTAACCACTACGTTGAAAATTATTTGCAGGTGTTCAGCTTTTCACCATAATTTTGATAACGTTTGTTTGTGCCTCCTGAAACCCAAGAAGGCTGCGACGGACATAACTGTGCTGAGGAGTAGCTGACTTGGTGTTGCCTCTTTTTGTTAGTGGAGACTGACAAGAAGCCATTCTTCTAAGTATCATCCCACCACCATTTTTCCATTGTTTTAAAAGGCAGAGAAATTTTGCAAGTTAGCATTATAATTAGTAGCTGGATGGTACGGTTTTTTTTTTTGTGTGTGTGGTCGATGTGGATGGGGGGGTCAGGCCCTCTGTCAGTTCTGTTGTTAGTTTTTATTATCCTCAGAGAGGAGAAGTGGCCATGTGTTTGGCAGGTGAAAAGGGCGGATTCTGTTTCAGAGAATTAACGATGATCCCCATGCTCATCCCGTTCCTTTAATAATCCTTTACTTCATCAGCTGGAAATCCACCATGGTTCTATATACTCCTCTTTGCGTGGGAACAGGTAACTGGCTTGTTCCAAGAAGTATGTCGCAGGGCTTTTCAATTAACCAGTACGTTGAAAATATTTGCAGGTGTTCAGCGTTTCACCATAATTGAGATAACGTTTGTTTGTGCCTCCTGAAACCCAAGAAGGCTGTGACGGACATAACTATGCCAAGGCGTAGCTGACTTGGTGTTGCCTATTTTTGTAAGTGGAGACTGACAATAAGCCATTCTTCTAATATCATCCCACCATCATTTCTCCATTGTTTAAAAATGCAGGGAAATTTTGCAAAATGGCATTATAATTTGTAGCTGGAGGATACTTTTTTTTTTTTTTGTGGGGTCTGTCAGGATGGGTGTTCAGGCCCTCTGTCAGATCGCTGGTTTGTTTTTATTATCCCCAGAGAAGAGTAGTGGGCATGTGTTTGGCAGGTGAAAAGTGCGGATTCTGTTTCAGAGAATTAAACAGGATCCACATGGTCATCTCATTCCTTTAAGAATCCTTTGCTTAATCAGCTGGGATTCCACCATGTTTCTATATACTCCTCTATGCGTGGGCACAGGTACCTGGCTTGTTCCAAGAAGTATGCTGGAGAGTTTTCAAATTAACCAGTACGTTGAAAATTATTTGCAGGTTTTCAGCGTTTCACCATAATTTTGATAACGTTTGTATGTGCCTCCTGAAACCCAAGAAGGCTGCGACGGACATAACTATGCTGAGGAGTAGCTGACTTGTTGTTGCCTATTTTGGTTAGTGGAGACAGACAAGAAGCCATTCTTCTAAGTATCATCCGACCACCATTTTTCCATTGTTTTAAAATGCAGGGAAATTTTGCAAGTTAGCATTATAATTAGTAGCTGGAGGGTACGGTTATTTTTTGTGTGTGGTCGATGTGGATGGGGGGGGCAGGCCCTCTGTCAGTTCGCTGGTTAGTTTTTATTATCCCCAGAGAGGAGAAGTGGGCATGTGTTTGGCAGGTGAAAAGGGCGGATTCTGTTTCAGAGAATTAACGATGATCCCCATGGTCATCCCGTTCCTTTAATAATCCTTTACTTCATCAGCTGGGATTCCACCATGTTTCTATATACTCCTCTATGCGTGGGCACAGGTACCTGGCTTGTTCCAAGAAGTATGCTGGAGAGTTTTGAAATTAACCAGTACGTTGAAAATTATTTGCAGGTTTTCAGCGTTTCACCATAATTTTGATAACGTTTGTTTGTGCCTCCTGAAACCCAAGAAGGCTGCGACAGACATAACTATGCTGAGGAGTAGCTGACTTGGTGTTTCCTATTTTTGTTAGTGGAGACTGACAAGAAGCCATTCTTCTAAGTATCATCCCACCACCATTTTTCCATTGTTTTAAAATGCAGGGTAATTTTGGAAGTTAGCATTATAATTAGTAGCTAGATGCTACGGTGTTTTTTTTTTTTGTGTGTGGTCGATGTGGATGGGGGTGTCAGCCCTTCTGTCAGTTCGCTGCTTAGTTTTTATTATCCCCAGAGAGGAGAAGTGGGCATGTGTTTGGCAGGTGAAAAAGGCGGATTCTGTTTCAGAGAATTAACGATGATCCCCATGGTCATCTCGTTCCTTTAATAATCCTTAACTTCATCAGCTGGAAATCCACCATGGTTCTATATAAACCTCTTTGCGTGGGAACAGGTAACTGGCTTGTTCCAAGAAGTATGCCGCAGAGCTTTTCAATTAACCAGTACGTTGAAAATTATTTGCAGGTGTTCGGCGTTTCACCATAATTGTGATAACGTTTGTTTGTGCCTCCTGAAACCCAAGAAGGCTGTCACGAACATAGCTATGCTGAGGCGTAGCTGACTTGGTGTTGCCTATTTTTGTTAGTGGAAACTGACAAGAATCCATTCTTCTAAGTATCATCTCACCATCATTTTTCCATTGTTTAAAAATGCAGGAAAATTTTGCAAGTTAGCATTATAATTAGTAGCTGGAGGCTACGGTGTTTTTTTTTTTTCCTGTGGGGTCGGTGTGGATGTGTTGGTCAGGCCCTCTGTCAGTTCGCTGGTTTGTTTTTATTATCCCCAGAGAGGAGATGTGGGTATTAGTATGGCAGGTGAAAACTGCGGATCTGTTTCAGAGAATTAAACCGGATCCGCATGGTAATCCCGTTCCTTTAAGAATCCTTTGCTTCATGAGCTGGGAATCCACCATGGTTCTATATACTTCTCTATGCGTGGGCACAGGAAACTGTCTTGTTCCAAGAAGTATGCCTCAGAGTTTTTGAATTAACCAGTATGTTGAAAATCCTTTGCAGGTTTTCAGCGTTTCACCATAATTGTGATAACGTGTGAATGTGCCTACTGAAAACAAATATGGCTGCTACGGACATAACTATGCTGAGGCGTACCTGACTTGGTGTTGCCTTTTTTTGTCAGTGGAGACTGACAAGAAGCCATTCTTCTAAGTATCATCCCACCATCATTTCTCCATTGTTTAAAAATGCAGGGAAATTTTGCAAATTGGCATTATAATTAGTAGCTGGAGGTTACTTTTTTTTTTGTGGGGTCGGTCAGGATGGGTGTTCAGGCCCTCTGTCAGAACGCTGGTTTGTTTTTATTATCCCCAGAGAAGAGTAGTGGGCATGTGTTTGGCAGGTGAAAAGTGCGGATTCTGTTTCAGAGAATTAAACAGGGTCCGCATGGTCATCTCATTCCTTTAAGAATCCTTTGCTTCATCAGCTGGGATTCCACCATGTTTCTATATACTTCTCTATGCGTGGGCACAGGTACCTGGCTTGTTCCAAGAAGTATCCTGGAGGGTTTTCAAATTAACCAGTACTTTGAAAATTATTTGCAGGTGTTCAGCGTTTCACCATAATTGTGATAACGTTTGTTTGTGCCTCCTGAAACCCAAGAAAGCAGCGACGGACATAACTATGCTGAGGAGTAGCTGACTTGGTGTTGCCTATTTTTGTTAGTGGAGACTGACAAGAAGCCATTCTTCTAAGTATCATCCCACCACCATTTTTCCATTGTTTTAAAATGCAGGGAAATTTTGCAAGTTAGCATTATAATTAGTAGCTGGAGGGTACGGTTTTTTTGTGTGTGTGATCGATGTGGATGGGAGGGGCAGGCCCTCTGTCAGTTCGCTGGTTAGTTTTTATTATTCCCAGAGAGGAGAAGTGGACATGTGTTTGGCAGGTGAAAAGGGCGGATTCTGTTTCAGAGAATTAACGATGATCCCCATGGTCATCCCGTTCCTTTAATAATCCTTTACTTCTTCAGCTGGAAATCCACCATGGTTCTGTATACTCCTCTTTGCGTGGGAACAGGAAACTGGCTTGTTCCAAGAAGTATGCCGCAGAGCTTTTCAATTAACCACTACGTTGAAAATTATTTGCAGGTGTTCAGAGTTTCAGCATAATTGTGATAACGTTTGTTTGTGCCTCCTGAAACCCAGGAAGGCTTCGACGGACATAACTATACTGAGGAGTAGCTGACTTGGTGTTGCCTATTTTTGTTAGTGGAGACAGACAAGAAGCCATTCTTCTAAGTATCATCCCACCACCATTTTTCCATTGTTTTAAAACGCAGGGAAATTTTGCAAGTTAGCATTATAATTAGTAGCTGGAGGGTACGGTTTTTTTTGTGTGTGTGGTCGATGTGGATGGGGGGGTCAGGCGCTCTGTCAGTTCGCTGGTTAGTTTTTATTATCCCCAGAGAGGAGAAGTGGGCATGTGTTTGGCAGGAGAAAAGGGCGGATTCTGTTTCAGAGAATTAATGATGATCCCCATGGTCATCCCATTCCTTTAAGAATCCTTTACTTCATCGGCTGGAAATCCACCATGGTTCTATATACTCCTCTTTGCGTGGGAACAGGTAACTGGCTAGTTCCAAGAAGTATGCCGCAGAGCTTTTCAATTAACCACTAGGTAGAAAATTATTTGCAGGTGTTCAGCGTTTCACTAAAATTGTGATAACGTTTGTTTGTGCCTCCTGAAACCCAAGAAGGCTGCGACGGACATAACGATGCTGAGGCGTAGCTGACTTGGTATTGCCTATTTTTGTTAGTGGAGACTGACAAGAATCCATTCTTCTAAGTATCATCTCATCATCATTTTTCCATTGTTTAAAAATGCAGGAAAATTTTGCAAGTTAGCATTATAATTAGTAGCTGGAGGCTACGGTGTTTTTCTTTTTTTTTCCTGTGGGGTCGGTGTGGATGTGTTGGTCAGGCCCTCTGTCAGTTCGCTGGTTTGTTTTTATTATCCCCAGAGAGGAGAAGTGGGTATTAGTATGGCAGGTGAAAACTGCGGATCTGTTTCAGAGAATTAAACAGGATCCCCATGGTAATCCCGTTCCTTTAAGAATCCTTTGCTTCATGAGCTGGGAATCCACCATGATTCTATATACTTCTCTATGCGTGGGCACAGGAAACTGGCTTGTTCCAAGAAGTATGCCTCAGAGCTTTTCAATTAACCAGTATGTTGAAAATCCTTTGCAGGTTTTCAGCGTTTCACCATAATTGTGATAACGTGTGTATGTGTCTCCTGAAACCAAATATGGCTGCTATGGAAATAACTATGCTGAGGCGTAGCTGACTTGGTGTTGCCTATTTTTGTCAGTGGAGACTGACAAGAAGCCATTCTTCTAAGTATCATCCCACCATCATTTCTCCATTGTTTAAAAATGCAGGGAAATTTTGCATTTTGGCATTATAATTAGTAGCTGGAGGGTACTTTTTTTTTTTGTGGGGTCGGTCAGGATTGGTGTTCAGGCCCTCTGTCAGATCGCTGGTTTGTTTTTATTATCCCCAGAGAAGAGTAGTGGGCATGTGTTTGGCAGGTGAAAAGTGCGGATTCTGTTTCAGAGAATTAAACAGGATCCGCATGGTCATCTCATTCCTTTAAGAATCCTTTGCTTCATCAGCTGGGATTCCACCATGTTTCTAAATACTCCTCTATGCGTGGGCACAGGTACCTGGCTTGTTCCAAGAAGTATGCTGGAGAGTTTTCAAATTAACCAGTACGTTGAAAATTATTTGCAGGTTTTCAGCGTTTCACCATAATTTTGAAAACGTGTGTATGTTCCTCCTGAAACCCAAGAAGGCTGCGACGGACATAACTATGCTGAGGCGTAGCTGACTTGGTTTTGCCTATTTTTCTTAGTGGAGACTCACAAGAATCCATTCTTCTAAGTATCATCTCACAATCATTTTTCCATTTTTTAAAAATGCAGGAAAATTGTGCAAGTTAGCATTATAATTAGTAGCTGGAGGCTACGGTGTTTTTTTTTTTTTTTTCCTGTGTGGTCGATGTGGATGGGGGGGTGTGGCCCTCTGTCAGTTCGCTGGTTTGTTTTTATTATCCCCAGAGAGGAGAAGTGGGTATTAGTATGGCAGGTGAATACTGCGGATCTGTTTCAGAGAATTAAACAGGATCCGCATGGTAATCCTGTTCCTTTAAGAATCCTTTGCTTCATGAGCTGGGAATCCACCATGGTTCTATATACTTCTCTATGCGTGGGCACAGGAAACTGGCTTGTTCCAAGAAGTATGCCTCAGAGCTTTTCATATAACCAGTATGTTGAAAATCCTTTGCAGGTTTTCAGCGTTTCACCATAATTGTGATAACGTGTGTATGTGCCTACTGAAAACAAATATGGCTGCTACGGACATAACTATGCTGAGGCGTAGCTGACTTGGTGTTGCCTATTTTTGTCAGTGGAGACTGACAAGAAGCCATTCTTCTAAGTATCATCCCACCACCATTTTTCCATTGTTTTAAAATGCAGGGAAATTTTGCAAGTTAGCATTATAATTAGTAGCTGGAGGGAACGGTTTTTTCTTTTGTGTGATCCATGTGGATGGGGGGGTCACGCGTCTGTCAGTTCGCTGGTTAGTTTTTATTTTCCCCAGAGAGGAGAAGTGGGCATGTGTTTGGCAGGTGAAAAGGGCGGATTCTGTTTCAGAGAATTAACGATGATTCCCACGGTCATCCCGTTCCTTTAATAATCCTTTACTTCATCAGCTGGAAATCCACCATGGTTCTATATACTCCTCTTTGCGTGGGAACAGGTAACTGGCTTGTTCCAAGAAGTATGCCGTAGAGCTTTTCAATTAACCACTACGTTGAAAATTATTTGCAGGTGTTCAGCGTTTCACCATAATTGTGATAACGTTTGTTTGTGCCTCCTGAAACCCAAGAAGGCTGCGACGGACATAACTATGCTGAGGCGTAGCTGACTTGGTTTTGCCTATTTTTTTAGTGGAGACTGACAAGAATCCATTCTTCTAAGTATCATCGCATCATCATTTTTCCATTGTTTAAAAATGCAGGAAAATTTTGCAAGTTAGCATTTTACTTAGTAGCTGGAGGCTATGGTGTTTTTTTTTTTTTTTTTCCTGTGGGGTCGGTGTGGATGTGTTGGTCAGGCCCTCTGTCAGTTCGCTGGTTTGTTTTTATTATCCCCAGAGAGGAGAAGTGGGTATTAGTATGGCAGGTGAAAACTGCGGATCTGTTTCAGAGAATTAAACAGGATCCGCATGGTAATCCCGTTCCTTTAAGAATCCTTTCCTTCATGAGTTGGGAATCCACCATGGTTCTATATACTTCTCTATGCGTGGGCACAGGAAACTGGCTTGTTCCAAGAAGTATGCCTCAGAGCTTTTCAATTAACCAGTATGTTGAAAATCCTTTGCAGGTTTTCAGCGTTTCACCATAATTGTGATAACGTGTGTATGTGCCTACTGAAACCAAATATGGCTGCTACGGACATAACTATGCTGAGGCGTAGCTGACTTGGTGTTGCCTATTTTTGTCACTGGAGACTGACAAGAAGCCATTCTTCTAAGTATCATCCCAACATCATTTCTCCATTGTTTAAAAATGCAGGGAAATTTTGCAAATTGGCATTATAATTAATAGCTGGAGGGTACTTTTTTTTTTGTGGAGTCGGTCAGGATGGGTGTTCAGGCCCTCTGTCAGATCGCTGGTTTGTTTTTATTTTCCCCAGAGAAGAGTAGTGGGCATGTGTTTGGCAGGTGAAAAGTGCGGATTCTGTTTCAGAGAATTAAACAGGATCCGCATGGTCATCTCATTCCTTTAAGAATCCTTTGCTTCATCAGCTGGGCTTCCACCATGTTTCTATATACTCCTCTATGCGTGGGCACAGGTACCTGGCTTGTTCCAGGAAGTATGCCGGAGAGTTTTCAAATTAACCAGTACGTTGAAAATTATTTGCAGGTTTTCAGCGTTTCACCATAATTTTGATAACGTTTGTATGTGCCTCCTGAAACCCAAGAAGGCTGCGACGGACATAACTATGCTGAGGAGTAGCTGACTTGGTGTTGCCTATTTTTGTTAGTGGAGACAGACAAGAAGCCATTCTTCTAAGTATCATCCCACCACGATTTTTCCATTGTTTTAAAAGGCAGGGAAATTTTGCAAGTTAGCATTATAATTAGTAGCTGGAGGGTACGGTTTTTTTCTGTGTGTGGTCGATGTGGATGGGGGGGTTAGGCCCTCTGTCAGTTCGCTGGTTAGTTTTTATTATCCCCAGAGAGGAGAAGTGGGCATGTGTTTGGCAGGTGAAAAGGGCGGATTCTGTTTCAGATGATTAACGATGATCCCCATGGTCATCCCTTTCATTTAATAGTCCTTTACTTCATCAGCTGGAAATCCACCATGGTTCTATACACTCCTCTTTTCCTCGGAACAGGTAACTGGCTTGTTCCAAGAACTATGCCGCAGAGCTTTTCAATTAACCACTACGTTGAAAATTATTTGCAGGTGTTCAGCGTTTCACCATAATTGTGATAACGTTTGCTTGTGCCTCCTGAAGCCCAAGAAGGCTGCGACGGACATAACTATGCTGAGGAGTAGCTGACTTGGTGTTGCCTCTTTTTGTTAGTGGAGACTGACAAGAAGCCATTCTTCTAAGTATCATCCCACCACCATTTTTCCATTGTTTTAAAATGCAGGGAAATTTTGCAAGTTAGCATTATAATTAGTAGCTGGCGGGTCCGTTTTTTTTTTCTGTGTGTGGTCGATGTGATGGGGGGGTCAGGCCCTCTGTCAGTTCGCTGGTTAGTTTTTATTATCCCTAGAGAGGAGAAGTGGACATGTGTTTGGCAGGTGAAAAGGGCGGATTCTGTTTCAGAGAATTAACGATGATCCCCATGGTCATCCCGTTCCTTTAATAATCCTCTACTTCATCAGCTGGAAATCCACCATGGTTCTATATACTCCTCTTTGCGTGGGAACAGGTAACTGGCTTGTTCCAAGAAGTATGCTGCAGAGCTTTTCAATTAACCACTACGTTGAAAATTATTTGCAGGTGTTCAGCGTTTCACCATAATTTTGATAACGTTTGTTTGTGCCTCCTGAAACCCAAGAAGGCTGCGACGGACATAACTGTGCTGAGGAGTAGCTGACTTGGTGTTGCCTCTTTTTGTTAGTGGAGACTGACAAGAAGCCATTCTTCTAAGTATCATCCCACCACCATTTTTCCATTGTTTTAAAAGGCAGGGAAATTTTGCAAGTTAGCATTATAATTAGTAGCTGGATGGTACGGTTTTTTTTTTTGTGTGTGTGGTCGATGTGGATGGGGGGGTCAGGCCCTCTGTCAGTTCTGTTGTTAGTTTTTATTATCCTCAGAGAGGAGAAGTGGCCATGTGTTTGGCAGGTGAAAAGGGCGGATTCTGTTTCAGAGAATTAACGATGATCCCCATGCTCATCCCGTTCCTTTAATAATCCTTTACTTCATCAGCTGGAAATCCACCATGGTTCTATATACTCCTCTTTGCGTGGGAACAGGTAACTGGCTTGTTCCAAGAAGTATGTCGCAGGGCTTTTCAATTAACCAGTACGTTGAAAATATTTGCAGGTGTTCAGCGTTTCACCATAATTGAGATAACGTTTGTTTGTGCCTCCTGAAACCCAAGAAGGCTGTGACGGACATAACTATGCCAAGGCGTAGCTGACTTGGTGTTGCCTATTTTTGTAAGTGGAGACTGACAAGAAGCCATTCTTCTAAATATCATCCCACCATCATTTCTCCATTGTTTAAAAATGCAGGGAAATTTTGCAAAATGGCATTATAATTTGTAGCTGGAGGATACTTTTTTTTTTTTTTGTGGGGTCTGTCAGGATGGGTGTTCAGGCCCTCTGTCAGATCGCTGGTTTGTTTTTATTATCCCCAGAGAAGAGTAGTGGGCATGTGTTTGGCAGGTGAAAAGTGCGGATTCTGTTTCAGAGAATTAAACAGGATCCGCATGGTCATCTCATTCCTTTAAGAATCCTTTGCTTAATCAGCTGGGATTCCACCATGTTTCTATATACTCCTCTATGCGTGGGCACAGGTACCTGGCTTGTTCCAAGAAGTATGCTGGAGAGTTTTCAAATTAACCAGTACGTTGAAAATTATTTGCAGGTTTTCAGCGTTTCACCATAATTTTGATAACGTTTGTATGTGCCTCCTGAAACCCAAGAAGGCTGCGACGGACATAACTATGCTGAGGAGTAGCTGACTTGGTGTTGCCTATTTTGGTTAGTGGAGACAGACAAGAAGCCATTCTTCTAAGTATCATCCGACCACCATTTTTCCATTGTTTTAAAATGCAGGGAAATTTTGCAAGTTAGCATTATAATTAGTAGCTGGAGGGTACGGTTATTTTTTGTGTGTGGTCGATGTGGATGGGGGGGGCAGGCCCTCTGTCAGTTCGCTGGTTAGTTTTTATTATCCCCAGAGAGGAGAAGTGGGCATGTGTTTGGCAGGTGAAAAGGGCGGATTCTGTTTCAGAGAATTAACGATGATCCCCATGGTCATCCCGTTCCTTTAATAATCCTTTACTTCATCAGCTGGAAATCCAACATGGTTCTATATACTCCTCTTTGTGTGGGAACAGGTAACTGGCTTGTTCCAAGAAGTATGCCGCAGAGCTTTTCAATTAACTACTACGTTGAAAATTATTTGCAGGTGTTCAGCATTTCACCATAATTGTGATAACGTTTGTTTGTGCCTCCTGAAACCCAAGAAGGCTGCGACGGACATAACTATGCTGAGGAGTAGCTGACTTCGTGTTGCCTATTTTTTTTGGTGGAGACTAACAAGAAGCCATTCTTCTAAGTATCATCCCACCACCATTTTTCCAATGTTTTAAAATGCAGGGATATTTTGCAAGTTAGCATTATAATTAGTAGCTGGAGGGTACGGTATTTTTTTGTGTGTGGTCGATGTGGATGGGAGGGTCAGGCCCTCTGTCAGTTCGCTGGTTAGTTTTTATTATCCCCAGAGAGGAGAAGTGGGCATGTGTTTGCCAGGTGAAAAGGGCGGATTCTGTTTCAGAGAATTAACGATGATCCCCATGGTCATCCCGTTCCTTTAATAATCCTTAACTTCATCAGCTGGAAATCCACCATGGTTCTATATACTCCTCTTTGCGTGGGAACAGGTAACTGGCTTGTTCCAAGAAGTATGCCGCAGAGCTTTTCAATTAACCACTACGTTGAAAATTATTTGCAGGTGTTCAGCGTTTCACCATAATTGTGATAACGTTTGTATGTGCCTCCTGAAACCCAAGAAGGATGCGACGGACATAACTATGCTGAGGCGTAGCTGACTTGGTGTTGCCTATTTTTGTTAGTGGAGACAGACAAGAAGCCATTCTTCTAAGTATTATCCCACCACCATTTTTCCATTGTTTTAAAATGCAGGGAAATTTTGCAAATTGGTATTATAATTAATAGCTGGAGGGTACGGTTTTTTTTTTGTGTGGTCGATGTGGATGCTGGGGTCAGGCCCTCTGTCAGTTCGCTGGTTAGTTTTTATTATCCCCAGAGAAGAGTAGTGGGCATGTGTTTGGCAGGTGAAAAGTTCGGATTCTGTTTCAGAGAATTAAACAGGATCCGCATGGTCATCTCATTTCTTTAAGAATCCTTTGCTTCATAAGCTGGGATTCCATCATGTTTCTATATACTCCTCTATGCGTGGGCACAGGTACCTGGCTTGTTCCAAGAAGTATGCTGGAGAGTTTTCAAATTAACCAGTACGTTGAAAATTATTTGCAGGTTTTCAGCGTTTCACCATAATTTTGATAACGTTTGTATGTGCCTCCTGAAACCCAAGAAGTCTGCGACAGACATAACTATGCTGAGGAGTAGCTGACTTGGTGTTGCCTATTTTTGTTAGTGGAGACAGACAAGAAGCCATTCTTCTAAGTATCATCCCACCACCATTTTTCCATTGTTTTAAAAGGCAGGGAAATTTTAAATTTTAAACCCTTAACCCTAACCCTAACCCTAACCTTAACCCTAACCCTAACCCACCACCATTTTTCAGGGAAATTTTAAAATTTTAAATTTTAAACCCTTAACCCTTAACACTTAAACCTTAAAATTTTAAAATTTTAAACCCTTAACCCTAACCCTAACCCTAACCTTAACCTTAACCCTAACCCACCACCAATTTTCCATTGTTTTAAAAGGCAGGGAAATTTTAAAATTTTAAACCCTTAACCCTAACCCTAACCCTAACCGTAATGCTAACCCCTAAACGTAACCCTAACCGTGACCAGTGAACCTAAACCTAACCTCTAACACAAACCATAGCACATAACTCTAACCCTAAAACTAACCCTAACCCTAACCCTAAACCTAAACCCTAACTCTTAACCTTAACACTAAGCGTTAACTCTCACGCTAACCTTTAATCCTAACCCTAATCCTAATCTTGAACCCTAAACCTAACACTTAACCCTAACCCTGTACCAATCCCTAACCCCTCATCTTAACCCTAACCGTAAACCTCAACCCTAAACCAAAGTGTAGCCGTTAAACCTAAGAGTAACCTTTAACCCTAACCCTATTCCCTAACCCTAAGCCCTCACCCTAACACTAAACTTCATCCTTAACCCTAACCAGAATCCTAACCCTAAATCTAATTCTCAGACTTCTGGCTTTCTTAGAGTTTAGAAAGCCTGCAATCCTCCCATGCCATGCGTGAAAGGAGGCTCTACCACTGTGTCCTGCATGAAACCCACGGGCCCATACCCAGAGTATGATAGAGTGGGTTCCCGGGTACAATCCCAGCCCCCTAAACTCCCCCCGCCCGCCTAATGCAGACAGGGCCCGTGCGCTAAGCATAAACAATACCTTTAACAGATAACCCAAACCCTGAACATAACACCCAACCCTGTTCCTATTTCTCACCTTAACACGTAAACCTCACCGTACGCCTAACTTTAACCTCTTATCGTAACGTTAATGCATAACCCATTTCCTGAGAACAACCCCTATGCCATAATTCTAACCCTATCTCCTAGTCATCACTGTGACACCTAATCCCTAACCCTAATTCTAAACCGCTAACCCTAACCGTAACCCTACCTACAACCCTAACACTGACAGTAACCCTTACTTCTAACACCAACGCTATGCCTAACAAAAACCCTAACCCTTGACCCTAACCCTTCACCCTAACCCCTAAGCCTTACGCTAACCCTTAACCCTAATCCTAATCCTAACCATTAAACCTAACCCTAGCTCTTAAAGCTAACCGTAAACCTTACCCTCACGACTAGACCTAAGCCTGACACTAACCTAACACCTAACGCTAACCAGAACCCCTAAAGCTAACCCTGAACCCTATCCCTAACCCTAGCAGTGAACTTTAACCCTAAACCTAAGCCCAACCCGTAACCCTAATCCTATCCTTTTACCCTAAAACTAACCCCTAAACCTAACCCCTATACCTAACCCTAACTCTAACCCCAATCCTAATTCTAACCATACCCCTTCATAAAACACGAACTCCTAACCTCTAACCCTAACACTAACCAAAAACCATAATCGCTAATCCCTAACCCTAACGCTTAACCTTTAACCTAACCGTTAACCCTCACCCTAATTCTTAACACTGACC
The DNA here is from genome assembly GCF_041146395.1 of Eulemur rufifrons. Classification (NCBI taxonomy): domain Eukaryota; kingdom Metazoa; phylum Chordata; class Mammalia; order Primates; family Lemuridae; genus Eulemur; species Eulemur rufifrons. Next base: position 26,913 of record NW_027182962.1, read on the forward strand.
CTAACCTTCCCCTTTAACTCTAAGCCTAACCCTTAACCCTACCGTAAGGAAGACCCTTAATGCTAATGGTATCCCTTATCCCTAACCCTAACACTACAGCAAAAATAACCCTAACCTTTGATCCTTAAACCTAACCCCTAACACTTGCTTTAACCCCAAACCCTAACCCTAATCCTAAGCATTAAACCTAACCCTATCTCTTAACCCTAACCCTAGCCCTGACCCTAACGCCTAGTTCTAACCCTAAATCTAACCTCCCGCCTAATCCTAACCTTAAGTACTAATGCTAACGCTAACCTTGAACCCTAAACCTACCCGTAACCCTTAACACTAACCCTATCCGTAAACCTTAACCCTGACCCTAACCATTACCCGCACCCAAGCATTTAACCCTGACCCTAACCCTAATCCTTAATGATAACCCTAACACTAAACCCTAACCCTAAGCCCAACACTTAACCCTAATCCTATCCCTTAACCCTAACCCTAACCCTAACCCTAATGCTAACCCCTAAACGTAACCCTAACCGTGAACAGTAAGCCTAACACTAACCTCTAACACAAACCATAGCACATAACTCTAACCCTAAAACTAACCCTAAACCTAACCCTAACCCTAAACCCTAACTCTTAACCTTAACCCTAAGCGTTAACTCTCACGCTAACCTTTAATCCTAACCCTAATCCTAATCTTCAACCCTAAACCTAACACTTAACCCTAAACGTCTACCAAACCCTAACCCCTCATCTTAACCCTAACCTTAAACCTCAACCCTAAACCAAAGTGTAACCGTTAAATCTAAGAGTAACCTTTAACCCTATCCGTAATCCCTAAGCCTAAGCCCTCACCCTAACACTAAACTTCATCCTTAAGCCTAACCATAACCCTAACCCTAAATCTAATTCTCTGACTTCTTGCTTTCTTAGAGTTTAGAAAGCCTGCAATCCTCCCACGCCATGTGTGAAAGGAGGCTCTGCCACAGTGTCCTGCATGAAACCCAGAGGGCCATACACTGCGTGCGGTAGAGTGGGTTCCCAGCGACCATCACAGACACCTAACTTTGCCTCCTAGGGCATACAGGGCCCGTGCCCTAAGCATAAACCCTACCCCTCACCCATAAGCCTAACCCACAACATAACACCTAACCCTGATCCTACTGCTCACCTTAACAGGTAAACCTCACCATAACCCTAACTTTAACCCCATATCTTAACGTTAATGCATGACACCCTGAGAACAAGCCCTATACCGTCATTATAACCCTACCTCCTAGCTATAACCGTAACACCTAATCCCTAATTCTGAAGCGCCAACCCTAACCTTAACCCGACCAACAACACTAATACTAACCCTAAACCGTTACCCTAACCCTACGCCTAAAAGTAACCCTAACCGTTGATCCTTCGTCATAACCCCTAACCTTAACCCTAACCCTTAACCTATTCCCAATCCTAACCATTAAACAGAACCCTAACTCTTAACCCTAACCCTAACCTTTACCCTAATGCCTAGAGATCTAACCCCAACACTGACCTACAGTTAACACTAACCCCAACCCCTAATGCTAACCTTAAACCTGAACCAAGCTCCTAACCCTTAACCCTAACACTATCCCTAACCCCTAAGCCTAACCCCAACTGTTAACCCTCTAACCCTCACCCTGAATCCTAACCCTATCCCTTAACCCTAACCCCTAACCCTAACGCTAACTCCAACCCTAAACCTTACCCTGGCCCCCTAACCCAGACTTAACACCTTACCCCTAACACTAACTCTAACCCTAACCACTAATCCCTAGCACCTAACCCTGACTCGAAACCTAACCCCTAACACGAAAAACCCTAACCCCAACCCCAACCCTAATTCTCACACTACTTCCATTCCCAGAGTGAAGCAAGCCTACAATACAGCCATGCCATGTGTGAGATGAGGCTCCGCCTGAGTCCTGCATGGAGGTACTGTCCCAAGGCCCAGGGAATGATGTTGTGCTTTCGTGGTGACTCCGACCGCACCCCTCTCACCGTAGATTAACCAGGTCCTGTGCCCTTAAACTGACCGCTAAAGCTAAGCCCTACCACCAACGCTAACCCCTGACCCTGAAACTAAGCGCCGAGCCTAAAGCCCAACATTAACTCTAGACCCTTACCCTAAACCTAATCCCTAACCCTAATGCTAACCCCTAAACCCAACCCTAACCGTGAACAGTAAACCTAACCCTAACCCCTAACACAAACCATAGCACATAACTCTAACCCTAAATCTAACCCTAAGCCTAACCGAAAACCCTAACTCTTAACTTTAACCCTAAGCGTTAACTCTCACGCTAACCTTTAATCCTAACCCTAATCCTAATCTTCAACCCTAAACCTAACACTTAACCCTAAACGTCTACCAAACCCTTACCACTCATCTTAACCCTAACCGTAAACCTCAACCCTAAACCGAACTGTAACCGTTAAACCTAAGAGTAACCTTTAACCCTAACCCTAATCCCTAACCTTAAGCCCTCACCCTAACACTAAACTTCATCCTTAACCCTAACCATAATCCTAACCCTAAATCTAATTCTCAGACTTCTTGCTTTCTTAGAGTTTAGAAAGCCTGCAATCCTCCCATGCCATGCGTGAAAGGAGGCTCTACCACTGTGTCCTGCATGAAACCCACGGGCCCATACCCAGAGTATGATAGAGTGGGTTCCCGGGTACAATCCCAGCCCCCTAAACTCCCCCCGCCCGCCCAATGCAGACAGGGCCCGTGCGCTAAGCATAAACAATACCTTTAACAGATAACCCTAACCCTGAACATAACACCCAACCCTGTTCCTATTTCTCTCCTGAACACGTAAACCTCACCGTGAGCCTAACTTTAACCTCTTATCCTAACGTTAATGCATAACCCATTCCCTGAGAACAACCCCTATCCCATAATTCTAACCCTATCTCCTAGTCATCACTGGAACACCTAATCCCTAACCCTAATTCTAAACCGCTAACCCTAACCGGAACCCTACCTACAACCCTAACACTGACAGTAACCCTTACTTCTAACCCCAACGCTATGCCTAACAAAAACCCTAACCCTTCACCCAAACCCCTAAGCCTTACGCTAACCCTTTACCCTAATCCTAATCCTAACCATTAAACCTAACCCTAGCTCTTAAAGCTAACCCTAAACCTTACCCTCACGACTAGACCTAACCCTGACACTAACCTAACACCTAACCCTAACCAGAACCCCTAAAGCTAACCCTGAACCCTATCCCTAACCCTAGCAGTAAACTTTAACCCTAAACCTAAGCCCAACCCGTAACCCTAATCCTATCCTTTTACCCTAAAACTAACCCCTAAACCTAACCCCTATACCTAACCCTAACTCTAACCCCAATCCTAATTCTAACCATACCCCTTCATAAAACACGAACTCCTAACCTCTAACCCTAACACTAACCAAAAACCCTAATCGCTAATCCCTAACCCTAACGCTTAACCTTTACCCTAACCGTTAACCCTCACCCTAATTCTTAACACTGACCCTAACCTTAACCTTTAACTCTAAGCCTAACCCTTAACCCTACAGTAAGGAAGACCCTTAATGCTAATGGGATCCCTTTTCCCTAACCCTAACACTACAGCTAAAAATAACCCTAACCTTTGATCCTTAAACCTAACCCCTAACACTTACTTTAACCCCAAATCCTAACCCTAATCCTAAGCATTAAACCTAACACTATCTCTTAACCCTAACGCTAGCCCTTACCCTAACGCCTAGTTCTAACCCTAAATCTAACCTCCCGCCTAATCCTAACCTTAAGCCCTAATGCTAACGCTAACCCTGAACCCTAAACCTACCCGTAACCCTTAACACTAACCCTATCCGTGAACCTTAACCCTGACCCTAACCATTACCCGCACCCAAGCATTTAAACCTGACCCTAACCCTAATCCTTAATGATAACCCTAACACTAAACCCTAACCCTAAGCCCAACACTTAACCCTAATCCTATCCCTTAACCCTAACCCTAATGCTAACCCCTAAAGGTAACCCTAACCGTGAACAGTAAACCTAACCCTAACCTCTAACACAAAGCATAGCACATAACTCTAACCCTAAAACTAACCCTAACCCTAACCCTAACCCTAAACCCTAACTCTTAACCTTAACCCTAAACGTTAACTCTCACGCTAACCTTTAATCCTAACCCTAATCCTAATCTTCAACCCTAAACCTAACACTTAACCCTAACCCTGTACCAAACCCTAACCCCTCATCTTAACCCTAACCTTAAACCTCAACCCTAAACCAAAGTGTAACCGTTAAATCTAAGAGTAACCTTTAACCCTAACCGTAATCCCTAAGCCTAAGCCCTCACCCTAACACTAAACTTCATCCTTAACCCTAACCATAACCCTAACCCTAAATCTAATTCTCAGACTTCTTGCTTTCTTAGAGTTTAGAAAGCCTGCAATCCTCCCACGCCATGCGTGAAAGGAGGCTCTGCCACAGTGTCCTGCATGAAACCCAGAGGCCCATACACTGCGTGCGATAGAGTGGGTTCCCAGCGACCATCACAGACACCTAACTTTGCCTCCTAGGGCATACAGGGCCCGTGCCCTAAGCATAAACCCTACCCCTCACCCATAAGCCTAACCCACAACATAACACCTAACCCTGATCCTACTGCTCACCTTAACAGGTAAACCTCACCATAACCCTAACTTTAACCCCATATCTTAACGTTAATGCATGACACCCTGAGAACAAGCCCTATACCGTCATTATAACCCTACCTCCTAGCTATAACCGTAACACCTAATCCCTAATTCTGAAGCGCCAACCCTAACCTTAACCCGACCGACAACACTAACACTAACCCTAACCCCTTACCCTAACCCTACGCCTAAAAGTAACCCTAACCGTTGATCCTTCGTCATAACCCCTAACCTTAACCCTAACCCTTAACCCTATTCCCAATCCTAACCATTAAACAGAACTCTAACTCTTAACCCTAACCCTAACCTTTACCCTAATGCCTAGAGATCTAACCCCAACACTGACCTACAGTTAACACTAACCCCAACCCCTAATGCTAACCTTAAACCTGAACGAAGCTCCTAACCCTTAACCCTAACACGATCCCTAACCCCTAAGCCTAACCCCAACTGTTAACCCTCTAACCCTCACCCTGAATCCTAACCCTATCCCTTAACCCTAACCCCTAACCCTAACGCTAACTCCAACCCTAAACCTTACCCTGGCCCCCTAACCCAGGCTTAACACCTTACCCCTAACACTAACTCTAACCCTAACCACTAATCCCTAGCACCTAACCCTGACTCAAAACCTAACCCCTAACACGAAAAACCCTAACCCCAACCCCAACCCTAATTCTCACACTACTTCCATTCCCAGAGTCAAGCAAGTCTACAATACATCCATGCCATGTGTGAGATGAGGCTCCGCCTGAGTCCTGCATGTAGGTCCTCTCCCAAGGCCCAGGGAATGATGTTGTGCTTTCGTGGTGACTCCGACCGCACCCCTCTCACCGTAGATTAACCAGGTCCTGTGCCCTTAAACTGACCGCTAAAGCTAAGCCCTACCACCAACGCTAACCCCTGACCCTGAACCTAAGCCCCGAGCCTAAAGCCCAACATTAACTCTAGACCCTTACCCTAAACCTAATCCCTAACCCTAATGCTAACCCCTAAACCCAACCCTAACTGTGAACAGTAAACCTAACCCTAACCCCTAACACAAACCATAGCACATAACTCTAACGCTAAATCTAACCCTAAGCCTAACCATAAACCCTAACTCTTAACCTTAACCCTAAGCGTTAACTCTCACGCTAACCTTTAATCCTAACCCTAATCCTAATCTTCAACCCTAAACCTAACACTTAACCCTAAACGTCTACCAAACCCTAACCCCTCATCTTAACCCTAACCGTAAACCTCAACCCTAAACCGAACTGTAACCGTTAAACCTAAGAGTAACCTTTAACCCTAACCCTAATCCCTAACCTTAAGACCTCATCCTAACACTAAACTTCGTCCTTAACCCTAACCATAATCCTAACCCTAAATCTAATTCTCAGACTTCTTGCTTTCTTAGAGTTTAGAAAGCCTGCCATCCTCCCATGCCATGCCTGAAAGGAGGCTCTACCACTGTGTCCTGCATGAAACCCACGGGTCCATACCCAGAGTATGATAGAGTGGGTTCCCGGGTACAATCCCAGCCCCCTAAACTCCCCCCACCCGCCCAATGCAGACAGGGCCCGTGCGCTAAGCGTAAACAATACCTTTAACAGATAACCCTAACCCTGAACATAACACCCAACCCTGTTCCTATTTCTCCCCTTAACACGTAAAACTGACCGTGAGCCTAACTTTAACCTCTTATCCTAACGTTAATGCATAACCCATTCCCTGAGAACAACCCCTATCCCATAATTCTAACCCTATCTCCTAGTCATCACTGGAACACCTAATCCCTAACCCTAATTCTAAACCGCTAACCCTAACCGGAACCCTACCTACAACCCTAACACTGACAGTAACCCTTACTTCTAACCCCAACGCTATGCCTAACAAAAACCCTAACCCTTCACCCAAACCCCTAAGCCTTACGCTAACCCTTAACCCTAATCCTAATCCTAACCATTAAACCTAACCCTAGCTCTTAAAGCTAACCCTAAACCTTACCCTCACGACTAGACCTAACCCTGACACTAACCTAACACCTAACCCTAACCAGAACCCCTAAAGCTAACCCTGAACCCTATCCCTAACCCTAGCAGTAAACTTTAACCCTAAACCTAAGCCCAACCCATAACCCTAATCCTATCCTTTTACCCTAAAACTAACCCCTAAACCTAACCCCTATACCTAACCCTAACTCTAACCCCAATCCTAATTCTAACCATACCCCTTCATAAAACACGAACTCCTAACCTCTAACCCTAACACTAACCAAAAACCCTAATCGCTAATCCCTAACCCTAACGCTTAACCTTTACCCTAACCGTTAACCCTCCCCCTAATACTTAACACTGACCCTAACCTTAACCTTTAACTCTAAGCCTAACCCTTAACCCTACAGTAAGGAAGACCCTTAATGCTAATGGGATCTCTTTTCCCTAACCCTAACACTACAGCTAAAAATAACCCTAACCTTTGATCCTTAAACCTAACCCCAACACTTACTTTAACCCCAAACCCTAACCCTAATCCTAAGCATTAAACCTTACCCTATCTCTTAACCCTAACCCTAGCCCTTACCCTAACGCTTAGATCTAACCCTAAATCTAACCTCCTGCCTAATCCTAACCTTAAGCCCTAATGCTAACTCTAACCCTGAACCCTAAACCTACCCATAACCCTTAACACTAACGCTATCCGTAAACCTTAACCCTGACCCTAACCATTACCCGCACCCAAGCATTTAACCCTGACCCTAACCCTAATCCTTAATGATAACGCTAACACTAAACCCTAACCCTAAGCCCAACACTTAACCATAATACTATCCTTTAACCCTAAGCCTAACCCTAACCCCTAACGCTAAACCTAACCCTAACCGCAACCCTAACCCTCAATCTTGAAACTTACCATTAACCCTGACACTAACCCTTAACCCTAACCCTACTCCTAATCCTTATCCATAAGGCTAATACTGAAGCCTAACCCTGTGCCAAACGCTAAACCCAAACCTTAACCCTAACCCTGAATCTTAAACGTAAACCTAACTGTAACTGTTAAACCTAACACTAACATTTAACCCTAACACCTAACCCTAAGACTCCACCCTAACGCTAATCTTCATCCCTAAACATTACCATAATCCTACCCCTAAATCTAATTCTCAGACTTCTTGCTTTCTCAGAGTTTAGAAAGCCTACAAACCTCCCATGCCATGAGTTAAAGGGTGCTCTGCCACTGTGTCCTGCATGAAACCCAGGAATCCACACCCAGCGTTCAATAGAGTGTGTTCCTGGGGACAATCCTATCCCCCTAACCCCTGCCCGCTGCCCAGTGCAGACAGGGCCTGTACGCTAAGTATAAGCACTGCCCCTAACAGATAACCCTCACCCTGAACATAACACCTAACCATGATCCTATTCCTAAACGTAAACCATAAACCTCCCCGTAATGCTAACTTATCCCCTTAAATTAACGTTAATGCATAACACCCTGAGAAGAAGCCCTATCCCATAATTCTAATCCTAAACCATAGTCATAACCATAACACCTCATCCCTATTTCTAAAATGAAAACCCTAACTTTCACCCTACCACAACCCTAACCCTAACCCTATCCCCTAACCCTAAGCCCTCACCCTATCACTAATCTTCATCCCTAAACCGTGCCGTAATTTTAACCCTAAATCTAATTCTCAGACTTCTTGTTTTCTCAGAGTTTTGAAAGCCTACAATCCTACTAAGCCATGCATGAAAGCCGGCTCTGCCACAGTGTCCGGCATGAAACCGAGAGGCCCATACACTGCGTGGGATAGAGTGTGTTCTCAGCGACCATCACAGACTCCTAACTTCGCCTCCTAGTGCATACAGGGCCCATGCCCTAAGCATAAACCCTACCCGTCACCCATAACCCTAACCAGAACATAACACCTAACCCTGATCCTACTGCTCACCTCAACACGTAAACCTCACCGTAACCCTAAGTTCAACCCCTTATCTTAACGTTAATGCATGACACCCTGAGAACAAGCCTATACCGTAATTCTAACCCTAACTCCTAGCCATAACCATAACACCTAATCCCTAATTCTGAAACGCCAACCCTAACCTTAACCCTACCAACACTAACCCTAACCCTAACTCTTAACCATAACACTAACCTTTACCCTAATGCCTAGAGATTTAACCCCAACACTGACCTACAGTTACACTAAACCTACCCTCTAATGCTAACCTTAAACCTGAACCATAAACCTAACCCTTAACCCTAACCCTATCCCTAACCCCCTTACCCTAACTCTAACTGTTAACCCTCACCCTAACCCTCAACCCTGACCCTAACCTTAAACCTTAATCCTAACCATGCGTGAGATGAGCCTCTGCCTTTGTCCTGCATGACAGTTGAAGCTCAACACCCAGGGTACGATGAAGTGGGGACCCAGCCTTGCTCCACATCCACAGTGCCCCGTACGTTAGACAGGGCCCGTGCCCTAACACACACCGTTAAACGTAAGCCCTAACCCTATCACTAAACCAAACCCTTAGTAAGCCCTGAATCTAACGCCTAACAGTAACCCTAATCCCTGACCCTTACTCTTGCCTCTCACCGTAAACCTAAACCCAACCACTGAACATAATCCTAATCTCTAACCCTAACAGTAATCCTAACCCTAATTCTAACCTAAAACCCTAACCCCTAAACCTAATCCTAGTCCCTAACACCTAACCTTACCCTAAACCCAATTCCAATTCTCAGACTTCTTCAATTCAAAAACTTAAAAAAGCCTACAATCCACCAATGCCGTGTCTGAGATGAGGGTCCGCCCCTATGTCCTGCATGACAGGCAGGCTCCAATGCCCAGGGTACTATGGAGTGGGGTCCGGGGGTCTGGAGGCTTGCTAAACTCCAGTTTGGAAGAATTGCTATAGTCATATATAGGGATGCTTACATTTACTGATAGAAAGCAACTATTGGTGTGTGATTTGTAGGCTTGCCTTACTCTAGTTTGGATGAAGAAGCTGAATCATATATAGGAATATTAGCTTTGAGTTAGAGGAAGCATCTATGGGGGGTGCTTTTTTGGCTTGTTAAACTCTGGTTTGGAAGAAGTTCGAGAGTCTTATATAGGAACGATATCATTCATTCAGAGAAAGCATTTATAGGGAGTTGGTTTGTAGGCTTGCTAAGCTCTAGTTTGGAGGAAGGCGAGAGTCATATATAGGAACGCTTACATTCACATAAAGCGTCTACGGGGGGACGGTTTCTAGGCTTCCTAAACTCTAGCTTGGAAAAAGAGGACAGTTATGTATAGGAACTCTCGGCGGGGGATTTGTGGCATTGCTAAAATCTTAGATTGGAAAAGTTGCGAGAGTCATACATAGGAATGTTAACATTCACTCAATGAAAGCAACTATAAGGGGTGCTTTCCAGGCTGGCTACACTCTAATTTGGAAAAAGTGCGACAGTCATATATAGGAAGGCTTATATTCACTCAGACAAAGCAATTATGTGTAGGTGTATAGTAGGCATGCTAACTCTAGTTTGGAAAATTTCGAGAGCCATGTATAGGAAAGCTTACAGTAACTTAGAGAAAGCAACGAACGGGGGTGGAGTGTAGGCTTGCTAAACTCTAGTTTGGAGGAAGTGCCATAGTCCTATATAGGAACGCTTAAATTCGTTCAGAGAAAACAGCTGTCGGGGATTGGTTTGTAGACATAACTCAAGTTTGGAAGAAGTGCGAGAGACATATATAGGAATGTTTACATTGACTCAAAGAAAGCAACTATGGGGGAGTGTTATTTTGGCATGCCAGATGCTAGTTAGGAAGAAGTACAAGACTCATATATAGGAACGCTTACATTCACACAGCGAGAGCAACTACGGAGTAGTGTCAGGTAGACATGTTAAAGTCTAGCTTGGGAGAAGTTCCAGAGTCCTATATAGGAAAGGTAACAGCCACTTTGAAAAAGCAAGTCTTGGCGGGTGGTTTGTAGGCCTGCAAAACCCTGTTTTGGTTGAAGTGTGAGAGTCATATATGAGAACGCTTACATTCCCTCAGAGAAAGCAACGATGGGGTTGTTTGTAGGCTTACTAAACTGCAGTTTGGAAGAAGCACGAGAATCACATATAGGAACACATACATTTTGACGCACTGAAAGTAACTATGGGATGGTGTTTTATAGGCATGCTAAACTCTAGTTTGGACGAAGTTTGAGAATCACATATAAGAAAGCTTACAGTCACTTAGAGAAAGCAAATCTCTGGGTGTGGAAAGTAGGCCTGCTAAACTCTATTTTGGTTTCAGAGTGAGAGTCATATATGGGAAGGCTTACATTCCCTCAGAGAAAGCAACGACGACGTGGTGGTTTGTAGGCATACTAAACTCTAGTTTGGAAGAAGTGGGAGAATGATATATGGGAACGCTTACATTCACGTAGAGAAAGCAATTATGGGGTGGCGTTTTTGTAGCCATGCTAATCTCTAGTTTGGAAGAAGTTAAGGAGTAATATATAGGAAAGGTTACAGTCATAGAAACCAACTCTCGGGGGATGTTTTGTACACCTGCAAAACTCCAGTTTGGAAGAAGGGGGAGAGTCATATTGGGGACCGCGTGCATTCACTCAGAGAAATCAACGATGGGATTGTGATTTGTAGGCATAGTCAACTCTAGTTTGGAAGAAGTACGAGAATCGTATATAGGAACGCTTACCTTCACACAGAGAAAGCAACTATGGAGTGATGTTTGTATGCCTACTAAAATATAGTTTGGAGGAAGTTCGAGAGTCATATCTGGGAAGCTTACAGTCACTTAGAGAAAGCAACTCTCGGGGGGTGTTTCGTAGGCCTGCTAAACTCTATTTTCAATGAAGTGTTAGAATAATATATGGGAACTCAGTGAAAGCAACGTCGTGGTTGTGGTTCCTAGGCATACTAACCTGTAATTTGGAAGAAGCAAGAGAATCACATGTAGAGCCACTTACATTCCGGCACCGAAAACAACTATGGGGTGGTGTTTTGTAGGCTTGCAAAACTCTAGTTTGGACGAAGTTTGAGAGTCATATATAGGAAAGTTTACAGTCACGTAGAGAAAACAACTCTCTGGGTGTGGAATGTAGGCCTGCTAAACTCTATTTTGGTTGAAGTGTGAGAGTCATATATGGGAACGCTTACATTCACTCAGAGAAAACAACGTTTGGGTGGTGGTTTGTAGGGCATACTAAACTGTAGTTTGGAAGAAGTATGAGAGTCCTATATAGGAACACTTACATTCACGCAGAGAAAGCACTTATGGCGTCAGGTTTTGTAGGCATGCTAAACTGCAGTTTGGAAGAAGTTGGAGAACCTTATACAGGAATGATTACCATCACCTAGGGAAAGCAACTCTCGGGAGATTGTTTGTACATATGCTAAACTCTAATTTGGATGAAGTGTGAGAGTCAAACATGGGACCGCTTACATTCCCTCAGAGAAACAACATTGGGCTGGTTTTTGTAGGCATACTAATTAGTTTGGAAGAAGTACGAGAATGATATTTGGGAACGCTTACATTCACACAGAGAAAGCAACTACGGGGTGGTGTTTTGTAAGCATGCTATAGTTTGGAAGAAGTTCTAAACCTGAACAGTCACTTAGAGAAAGCAACTCTTGGTGGGTGATTTTTAGGTCTGCTAAATTGTATTTTGAAAGAAGTACCAGAGTCATATATACTAATGCTTACATTCATGCAAAGAAAAAACTATGGGGTGATGTTTTGTGGGCATGTTAACCTGTAGTTTGGAAGAAGTTGGAGAGTCTTATTTAGGAAAGCTTACAGTCACCTAGAGAAAGCAACTCTCGGGAGATCCTTTCTTGGCCTGCTAAACTCTACTTTGCATCAATTGTGAGAGTCAAACATGGGAATGCTTTCATTCATTCAGAGAACGCAACGTTTGGGTGGTGGTTTGTAGGCATTCTAAACTGTATTTTGGAGGAAGTACGAGAGTCATATATCTGAACGCTTACATTCAGGCATAGACAGCAACTCTGGGGTCGTATTTTGTTGGCATGCTAAACTGTGGTTTGGAAGAAGTTCGAGAGTCTTATATAGGAAAGATTACAGCGACACAGAGAAAACAGCTCTCGGAAGTTTATTGGTAGGCCTGCTAAACTGTAATTTGGATGAAATGTGAGAACGCTTGCATTCATTCACTCAGAGAAAGAAACATTATCGTGATGGTTTGAAGGCATAATAACTGTAGTTGGGAAGAAGTAGGAGAGTCATATATATGAACGGTTACATTCACGCAGAGAAAGCAACTGTGGGGTGGCGCAGGTATGCATGTTAATCTGTAGTTTGGAGGAAGTGCGAGAGTCATATCTGGGGAAAATTACAGTCACTTAGAGAAAGGAACCATTTTGGGCTTGTTTGTAGATCTGCTAAATTCTATTTTGGAAACAGAGTGTGAGTCATATATGGGAACGCTTATGTTCACTCAGAGAAAGCAACCACGGTGTGGTGTTTTGTTGGCATGCTGTAGTTTGAAAGAAGTTGGAGATTCTTATATAGGAAAGTTTACAGTCACCTAGAGAAAGCAACTCACGGGGTGTGGTTTGTAGGCCTGCTAAACTCTAATTTAGATGAAGTGAGAGAGGCATATATATGAACGCTTATATTGATGCAGAGAAAGTAACTATGGGGTGGTGTTTTGTAGGCATGCTAAAACATAATTTGGAAGAAGTTCGAAAGCAGACAGTCACTTAGAGAAAGCAACTCTCGGCGGTTCATTTTTTGGTCTGCTAAATTGTATTTTGAAAGAAGTACCAGAGTCATATATACAAACGCTTACATTCATGCAGAGAAAGCAACTGTGGGGTGGTGTTTTCTAGGCATGCTAAACTCTAGTTTGGACGAAGTTTGAGAATCACATATAAGAAAGCTTAGAGTCACTTAGAGAAAGCAAATCTCTGGTGTGGAATGTAGGCGTGCTAAACTCTATTTTGGTTTCAGAGTGAGAGTCATATATGGGAAGGCTTACATTCACTCAGAGAAAGCTACGATGATGTGGTGGTTTGTAGGCATACTAAACTCTAGTTTGGAAGAAGTAGGAGAATGATATATGGGAACACTTACATTCATGCAGAGAAAGCAATTATGGGGTGGATTTTTTGTAGCCATGCTAATCTCTATTTTGCAAGAAGTTAAAGAGTAATATATAGGAAAACGTACCGTCATTTATAGAAACCAACTTTCGGGGGATGGTTTGTAGGCCTGCAAAACTCTACTTTGGAAGAAGGGGGAGAGTCATATTGGGGACTGCGTACATTCACTCAGAGAAATCAACGATGGGGTTGTGGTTTGTAGGCATACTAAACTCTAGTTTGGAAGAAGTACGAGAATCATATATAGGAACGCTTACATTCATGCAGAGAAAGCAACTATGGAGTGATGTTTGTATGCCTACTAAACTATAGTTTGGGGGATGTTCGAGAGTCATATCTGGGAAGTTTACAGTCATTTAGAGAAAGCAACTCTTGGGGGGGTGGTTCGTAGGCCTGCTAAACTCTATTTTCAATGAAGTGTTAGAATCATATACAGGAACGCTTACATTCACTCAGAGAAAGCAACGTTGGGGTGGCCGTTTTTGAGCATACTGAACTCTACTTTGGAAGAGGTACGAGAGACATATATAGGAACGCTTACATTAACACAGAGAAAGCAAATATGGGGTGCTGTAGTGCAGGCATGCTAAACTATAGATTGGAAGAAGTTCGAAAGCTGACAGTCATTTACAGAAAGCAACTCTTGGCGGGTGATTTTTAGGTCTGCTAAATTGTATTTTGAAAGACGTACCAGAGTCATATAGACAAACGCTTACATTCATGCAGAGAAAGAAACTATGGGGTGATGTGTTGTGGGGATACTAAACTGCAGTTTGGAAGGAGTTCGAGAGTGTTATATAGGATAACTTAGAGTCACCTAGAGAAAGCAACACTCGGGACAGCTTTGCAAGCCTGTAAACACTAATTAGCAGCAATTGTGAGAGTCAAACATGGGAACGCTTACATTCACTCAGAGAACACAACGTTTGGGTGGTGATTTGTAGGCATCATAACTGTAGTTTGGAAGAAGTAGGAGAGTCATATATATGAACGGTTACATTCACGCAGAGAAAGCAACTGATGGGTGGCGTATGTACGCATGTTAATGTATACTTTGGAGGAAGTTCGGGAGTCTTATCTGGGGAAAATTGCAGTCACTTAGAGAAAGCAACCATCGGGGGCCGTTTTGTAGATCTGCTAAATTCTATTTTGGAAGAAGAGAGAAAGTCATATGTGGGAACGCTTATGTTCACTCAGAGAAATCAACGATGGGGCAGTGTTTCGTTGGCATGCTAAACTGTAGTTTGGAAGAAGTTCGCGAGTCTTATATAAGAAAGCTTACAGTCACCTAGAGAAAGTAACTCTCGGCAGATTGTTTCTAAGCATGCTAAACTCTAATTTGCATCAATTGTGAGAGTCAAACATGGGAACGCTTACATTCACTCAGAGAACGCAACATTTGGGTGGTGGTTTGTAAGCATTCTAAACTGTATTTTGGAGGAAGTAGGAGAGTCATATATACGAATGCTTACATTCACGCAGAGAAAGCAACTCTGGGGTCGTATTTTGTTGGCATGCTAAACTGTGGTTTGGAAGAAGTTCGAGAGCCTTATATAGGAAAGATTACACTGACACAGAGAAAACAACTCTCTGTAGTTTGTTGGTAGGTCTGCTAAACTGTAATTTGGATGAAGTGTGAGAACGCTTGCATTCACTCAGAGAAAGAACTTTGTCGTGGTGGTTTGTAGGAATAACAACTGTAGTTCGAAGAAGTAGGAGAGTCATATATGAACGGTTACATTCACGCAGAGAAAGCAATTGTGGGGTGATGTATGTAATCATCATAATCTGTAGTTTGGAGGAAGTTCGAGAGTCATATCTGGGGAAAATTAGAGTCACTTAGAGAAAGGAACCATCTTGGGCTGGTGTGTAGGTCTGCTAAATTCTATTTTGGAAAAAGAGTGAGAGTCATATATGGGAACGCTTATGTTCACTCAGAGAAATCAATGATGGGGCGCTGTGTTGTTGGCATGCCAAACTGTAGTTTGGAAGAAGTTCGAGAGTCTTATATAGGAAAGTTTACAGTCACCTAGAGAAAGCAACTCACAGGAGGTGGTTTGTAGGCCGCTAAACTCTAATTTGGATGAAGTGAAAGAGGCATACATGGATATGCTTCATTCACTCAGAGAAAGGTAAGTTGGAGTGGCGGTATTTAGGTATACTAAACTCCAGTTTGGAAGAAGTACGAGAGTCATATATATGAACGCTTATATGGACGCAGAGAAAGCAACTATGGGGTGGTGTTTTGTAGGCATGCTAATATATAATTTGGAAGAAGTTCGAAAGCAGACAGTCACTTAGAGAAAGCAACTCTTGGCGGTGGATTTTTAGGTCTGCTAAATTGTATTTTGAAAGAAGTACCAGTGTCATATAAAGAACGCTTACATTCATGCAGAGAAAGCATCTGTGGGGTGGTGTATTGTAGGCATGCTAAAATCTAGTTTGGACGAAGTTTGAGAATCACATATAAGAAAGCTTAGAGTCACTTAGAGAAAGCAAATCTCTGGTTGTGGAATGTAGGCGTGCTAAACTCTATTGTGGTTTAAGACTGAGCATCATATATGGAAAGGGTTACATTCACTCAGAGAAAGCAACGATGGTGTGGTGGTTTGTAGGCATACTAAACTCTAGTTTGGAAGAAGTAGGAGAATGATATATGGGAACGCTTACATTCATGCAGAGAAAGCAATTATGCGGTGGATTTTTTGCACCCATGCTAATCTCTAGTTTGGAAGAAGTTATATAGGAAAGCGTACACTCATTTATAGAAACCAATTTACGGGGGATGGATGGTAGGCCTGCAAAACTCTACTTTGGAAGAAGGGGGAGAGTCATATTGGGGACCACGTACATTGACTCAGAGAAATCAAGGATGGGGTTGTGTTTTGTAGGCATACTAAACTCTAGTTTGGAGGAAGTACGAGAATCATATATAGGAACGCTTACATTCATGCAGAGAAAGCAACTATGGAGTGATGTTTGTATGCCTACTAAACTATAGTTTGGAGGATGTTCGAGAGTCATATCTGGGAAGCTTACAGTCATTTAGAGAAAGCAACTCTCTGGGGGTGGTTCGTAGGCCTGCTAAGCTCTATTTTCAATGAAGTGTTAGAATCATATACAGGAACGCTTACATTCACTCAGAGAAAGCAACGTTGGGGTGGTGGTTTGTAGGTATACTAACCTGTAATTTGGAAGAAGCAAAAGAATCACATATAGAACCACTTACATTCAGGCACTGAAAGCCACTATGGGTTCGTGTTTTTAGGCATGCTAAACTGTAGTTTGGAAGAAGTTCGAAAGCTGTCACTTAGAGAAAGAAACTCTCTGCGTGTGATTTTTAGGCCTGCTAAATTGTGTTTTGAAATAAGTACCAGAATCATAGTTACAAACGGTTACATTCATGCAGAGAAAGAAACTATGGGGTGATGTTTTGTGGGCATGCTAAACTGCCCACAAAACTTCTAAGAAGTTCGAGAGTCTTATATAGGAAAGCTTACAGTCACCTAGAGAAAGCAACTCTCGGGAGATGGTTTCTAAGCCTGCTAAACTAATTTGCACCGATTGTTAAAGTCAAACATGGGAAGGTTTACATCCACTCAGAACGCAACGTTTGGGTTGTGGTTTGTGGCCATAATAACTGTAGTTCGGAAAAAGTAGGAAAGTCATATATATGAACGGTTACATTCACGCAGAGAAAGCAACTGTTGGGTACCGTATGTACGCGTGCTAATCTATAGTTTGGAGGAAATTCGAGAGTCATATCTAGGGAAAATTACAGTCACATAGCTAAATCAACCATCGGGGACTGGTTTGTAGGTCTGCTAAATTCTATTTTGGAAAAAGAGATTCATATAAGGGAATGCTTATGTTCACTCAGAGAAAGCAACGATCCGGTGGTGTATTGTTGGCATGCTAAACTGTAGTTTGGAAGAAGTTCGAGAGTTTTATATAGGAAAGCTTACATTCACCTAGAGAAAGCAACTTTCAGGATGTGGTTTATAGGCCTGGTGAACTCTAATTTGGATCAAGTGTGAGAGTCATACATACGAGTTCCAAAATACAGTTTAGTATGCCTACAAACCACCAGCCCAACATTGCTTTCTCTGAGTGGATATAGGCTTTCCCTTATATGAATCTCGGACTGCTTTCAAAATGCAATTTACCGGACCTACAAAACACCGCCTGAGAGTTGCTTTCTCTCACTATAAGCTTTCCTATATATGACTTTGGAACATAGTTTAGCATGCCAACAAAAGGCCACCCCATAGTTTGCGTGAATGTAAGCGTTCCTATGCATCACGCTCGTACTTCTTCCAAAGTATAGTACACCTACAAACCACCTCCCCAACTTTGCTTTTTCTGAGTGAATGTAAGCATTCTTTTATTCTCGTACTTCCTCCAAACTCCAGTTTAGTGTGACTAAAAACCACCACCGCAACCCTGCTTTCTCTGAATGAATGTTAGCGTTCCCGTTTATGATTCACACTTCATCCAAAATAGAATTTAGCAGAACTACAAACCAGCCCCCAAGGGTTGCTTTCTCTATGAGACTGTAAGCTTTCCTATTACTCTTAACTTCTTCGCAACTAGAGATTTGCATGCCTACAAAACACCACCCCATAGTTGCCCTCTCTGCGTGAATGTAAGCACTTGTATATATGACTCTGCTACTTCTTCCAAAATACAGTTTAGTATGCTTACAAACAACCAACCAAACGTTGCGTTCTCTGAGAGAATGTTAGCGTTCCCAAGTATGACTGTTCCAAATGATGCAAAGTAGAGTTTAGCAGGCTTACAAACTATCTCTCGAAAGTTGCTTCCTCTGGGGGACTGTAAGCTTTCCTATAAAAGACTGTCGAACTTCTTCGAAACTACATTTCAGCACGCCAACAAAACATCACCACATAGTTTCTTTCTCAGCATAAATATAAGCGATTTTATATATGACTCTGGTACTTCTTTCAAAATACAATTTAGCAGACCTCTAAATCAACCACCGAGAGTTGCCTTCTCTAAGTCACTGTCAGCTTTCGAACTTCTTCCAAATTATATTTTAGCAGGCCTACAAAACACCACCCCATAGTGGCCCTCTCTGGGTGAATGTAAGCGCTCATATATATGACTCTGCTACTTCCAAAATACCGTTTAGTATGCTTACAAACCACCACCCAAAAGTTAAGTTCTCTGAGAGAATGTTAGCATTCCCAAGTATGACTGTTCCAAATGATGCAAAGTAGAGTTTAGCAGGCTTACAAACTATCTCTCGAAAGTTGCTTCCTCTAGGGGACTGTAAGGTTTCCTATAAAAGACTGTCGAACTTCTTCGAAACTACATTTCAGCACGCCAACAAAACATCACCACATAGTTTTTCTCAGCATCAATGTAAGAGATTTTATATATGACTCTGGTACTTCTTTCAAAATACAATTTAGCAGACCTCAAAATCAACCACCAAGAGTTGCATACTCTAAGTCACTGTCAGCTTTCGAACTTCTTCCAAATTATATTTTAGCATGCCTACAAAACACCACCCCATAGTTGCTTTCTCTGCGTCCATATAAGCGTTCATATATATGACTCTCGTACTTCTTCCAAACTGGAGTTTAGTATACCTAAAAACCGGCACCACAATTTACCTTTCTCTGAGTGAATGAAGCGTATCCATGTATGCCTTTTTCACTTCATCCAAATTAGAGTTTAGTGGCCCACAAACCACCTCCTGTGAGTTGCATTCTCTAGGTGACTGTAAACTTTCCTATATAAGACTCTCGAACTTCTTCCAAACTACAGTTTAGCATGCCAACAATACAGCGCCCCATCGTTGATTTCTCTGAGTGAACATAAGCGTTCCCATATATGACTCTCACTCTTCTTCCAAAATAGAATTTAGCAGACCTACACAACACCCGATGGTTCCAATTCTCTACGTGACTCTAATTTTTCCCACATATGACTCTCGAACTTTCTCCAAACTATAGATTATGATGATTACATAGGCCACCCCACAGTTGCTTTCTCTGCGTGAATGTAACCGTTCATATATGACTCTCCTTCTTTTAAACTACAGCATTTATTCCTACAAACCATCACGACAACGTTCTTTCTCTGAGTGAATGCAAGCATTCTCACACTTCATCCAAATTACAGTTTAGCAGACCTACCAACAAACTACAGAGAGTTGTTTTTCTCTGTGTCACTGTAATCTTTCTTATGTAAGGATCTCGAACTTCTTCCAAACCACAGTTTAGCATGCCAACAAAATACGACCCCAGAGTTGCTTTCTCTGCGTGAATGTAAGCATTCGTATATATGAGTCTCCTACTTCCTCCAAAATACAGTTTAGAATGCTTACAAACCACCACCCAAACGTTGCGTTCTCTGAGTGAATGTAAGCGTTCCCATGTTTGACTCTCACAATTGATGCAAATTAGAATTTAGCATGCTTAGAAACAATCTCCCGAGAGTTGCTTTCTCTAGGTGACTGTAATTTTCCCCAGATATGACTCTCGCACTTCCTCCAAACTACGGATTAGCATGCATACATACGCCACCCAACAGTTGCTTTCTCTGCGTGAATGTAACCGTTCATATATATGACTCTCCTACTTCTTCTGAACTACAGTTATTATGCCTACAAACCACCACCCAAACGTTGTGTTCTCTGAGTGAATGTAAGCGTTCCAATGTTTGACTCTCACAATTGCTGCTAGTTAGAGTTTAGCAGGCTTGCAAAGCTCTCCTGAGTGTTGCTTTCTCTAGGTGACTGTAAGCTATCCAAATAACACTCTCGAACTCCTTCCAAACTGCAGTTTAGCATCCCCACAACACATCACCCCATATTTTCTTTCTACGCATGAATGTAAGCGTTTGTATATAAGACTCTGACACGTCTTTCAAAATACAATTTAGCAGACTGAAAAAATCACCCGCCAAGAGTTGCTTTCTCTAAGTGACTGTCAGCTTTCGAACTTCTTCCAATCTATAGTTTAGCATGCCTGCACTACAGCACCCCGTATTTGCTTTCTCTGTGTTAATGTAAGCGTTCGTATTTATGTCTCTCGGACCTCTTCCAAAGTAGAGTTTAGTATGCTCAAAAACGGCCACCCCAACGTTGCTTTCTCTGAGTGAATGTAAGCGTTCCTGTATATGATTTTAACACTTCATTGAAAATAGAGTTTAGCAGGCCTACGAACCACCCCCCGAGAGTTACATCCTCCAAACTATAGTTTAGTAGGCATACAAACATCACTCCATAGTTGCTTTCTCTGCGTGAATGTAACCGTTCATATATATGACTTTCCTACTTCTTCCGAACTACAGTTATTATGGCCACAAACCACAACCCAAACCTTGCGTTCTGAGTGGATGTAAACCTTCCCATATTTGACTTTAACAGTTGGTGCAAATTAGCAGGCTTAGAAACCATCTCCCGAGAGTTGCTCTCTCTAGGTGACTGTAAGCTTTGCTATATAAGATTCTAAACTTCCTCCAAACTATAGTTTAGTAGGCATAAAATCATCACTCCATAGTTGCTTTCTCTGCATGAATGTAAGCGTTCCTATATATGATTCTCGTACTTCCTCCAAACTAGAGTTTAGTATGCCTACAAAACACAAGCCCATCCTTGATTTCTCTGAGTCAATGTACGTGGTCCCCAATATGACTCTCTCACTTCTTCCAAAGTAGAGTTTTGCAGGCCTACCGTCCATCCCCCGAAAGTTGGTTTCTATAAATGACTGTACGCTTTCCTATATAACTTCTTCCAAACTAGAGATTAGCATGGGTACAAAAACCCACCCCATAATTGCTTTCTCTGCATGAATGTAAGCATTCCCAAATATCATTTTCCTACTTCTTCCAAACTAGAGTTTAGTATGCCTACAAACCACCACATCATCGTTGCTTTCTCTGAGTGAATGTAACCCTTTCCATATATGACTCTCAATCTTAAACCAAAATAGAATTTAGCACGCCTACATTCCACAACCAGAAATTTGCTTTCCCTAAGAGACTCTAAGCTTTCTTATATGTGATTCTCAAACTTCGTCCAAACTAGAGTTTAGCACGCCTAGAAAACACCACCCCACAGTTGCTTTCTCTGCATGAATGTAAGCGTTTGTATATATGACACTGGTACTTCTTTCAAAATACAATTTAGCAGACCTAAAAATCCACCGCCAAGAGTTGCTTTCTCTGACTGTCTGCTTTCGAACTTCTTCCAAACTATATTTTAGCATGCCAACAAAACACCACCCCATAGTTGCTTTCTCTGCATCCATATAAGCGTTCATATATATGTCTCTCGTACTTCTTCCAAACTGGAGTTTAGTATACCTAAAAACCGGCACCACAATTTACCTTTCTCTGAGTGAATGAAGCGTATCCATGTATGCCTCTTTCACTTCATCCAAATTAGAGTTTAGCGGCCTACAAACCACTTCCTGTGAGTTGCTTTCTCTAGGTGACTGTAAACTTTCCTATATAAGACTCTTGAACTTCTTCCAAACTACAGTTTGTCATGCCAACAATACAGCGCCCCATCGTTGATTTCTCTGGGTGAACATAAGCGTTCCCATATATGACTCTCACTCTTTTTCCAAAATAGAATTTAACAGACCTACACACCAGCCCCCGATGGTTCCTTTCTCTAAGTGACTCTAATTTTCCCCAGATATGACTCTTGAACTTCCTCCAAACTACAGATTATGATGATTACATACACCACTCCACAATTGCTTTCTCTGCGTGAATGTAACCGTTCATATATGACTCTCCTACTTCTTCGAACTACAGTTGTTATTCCTACAAACCACCACGACAAAGTTCTTTCTCTGAGTGAATGCAAGCGTTCTCACACTTCATCCAAATTACAGTTTAGCAGACCTACCAACAAACTACAGAGAGTTGTTTTCTCTGTGTCAGTGTAATCTTTCCTATATAAGGCTCTCGAACTTCTTCCAAACCACAGTTTAGCATGCCAACAAAATACGACCCCAGAGTTGCTTTCTCTGCGTGAATGTAAGCATTCGTATATATGACTCTCCTACTTCCTCCAAAATACAGTTTAGAATGCTTACAAACCACCACCCAAATGTTGCGTTCTCTGAGTGAATGTAAGCGTTCCCATGTTTGACTCTCACAATTGATGCAAATTAGAGTTTAGCATGCTTAGAAACAATCTGCCGAGAGTTACTTTCTCTAGGTGACTGTAAGCTTTCTTATATAAGACTCGCGAACTTCTTCCAAACTACAGTTTAGCATGCCAACGAAACACTGCCCCATCGTTGATTTCTCTGAGTGAACATAAGCGTTCCCACATATGACTTTCTCTCTTCTTCCAAAATAGAATTTAGCAGATCTACAAAACGGCCCCCGATGGTTGCTTTCTCTAAGTGACTGCAATTTTCCCCAGATAAGACTCCCGAACTTCCTCCAAAGTATACATTAACATGCGTACATACGCCACCCATCAGTTGCTTTCTCTGCGTGAATGTAACCGTTCATATATATGACTCTCCTACTTCTTCCAAACTACAGTTATGATGCCTACAAATCACCACCCAAACGTTGTGTTCTCTGAGTGAATGTAAGCGTTCCCATGTTTGACTCTCACAATTGCTGCTAATTAGTGTTTACAGGCTTGCAAAGCTGTCCCGAGTGTTGCTTTCTCTAGGTGACTCTAAGTTATCCTATATAACACTCTCGAACTCCTTCCAAACTGCAGTTTAGCATGCCAACAACACATCACCCCATAGTTTCTTTCTCTGCATGAATGTAAGCGTTTGTCTATATGACTCTGGTACGTCTTTCAAAATACAATTTAGCAGACCTAAAAATCACCCGCCAAGAGTTGCTTTCTGTAAATGACTGTCAGCTTTCGAACTTCTTCCAATCTATAGTTTAGCATGCCTGCACTACAGCACCCGGTATTTGCTTTCTCTGTGTTAATGTAAGCGTTCCTGTATATGTCTCTCGTACCTCTTCCAAAGTAGAGTTCAGTATGCTCAAAAACGGCCACCCCAACGTTGCTTTCTCTGAGTGAATGTAAGCGTTCCTGTATATGATTCTAACACTTCATTGAAAATAGAGTTTAGCAGGCCTAGGAACCACCCCCCCAAGAGTTGCTTTCTCTAAATGACTGTAAACTTCCCAGATATGACTCTCGAACATCCCCCAAACTAT
Organism: Eulemur rufifrons; assembly: GCF_041146395.1. Classification (NCBI taxonomy): domain Eukaryota; kingdom Metazoa; phylum Chordata; class Mammalia; order Primates; family Lemuridae; genus Eulemur; species Eulemur rufifrons. The sequence goes on from NW_027182962.1 coordinate 50,935, forward strand.
AGTTTAGTAGGCATACAAACATCACTCCATAGTTGCTTTCTCTGCATGAATGTAAGCGTTCCTATATATGATTCTCGTACTTCTTCCAAACTAGAGTTTAGTATGCCTACAAACCACAACCCCATCGTTGATTTCTCTGAGTGAATGTACGCAGTCCCCAATATGACTCTCCCCCTTCTTCCAAAGTAGAGTTTTGCAGGCCTACAAACCATCCCCCGAAAGTTGGTTTCTATAAATGACGGTACGTTTTCCTATATATTACTCTTTAACTTCTTGCAAAATAGAGATTAGCATGGCTACAAAAAATCCACCCCATAATTGCTTTCTCTGCATGAATGTAAGTGTTCCCATATATCATTCTCCTACTTCTTCCAAACTAGAGTTTAGTATGCCTACAAACCACCACATCATCGTAGCTTTCTCTGAGTGAATGTAAGCCTTCCCATATATGACTCTCACTCTGAAACCAAAATAGAGTTTAGCACGCCTACATTCCACACCAGAGATTTGCTTTCTCTAAGTGACTCTAAGCTTTCTTATATGTGATTCTCAAACTTCGTCCAAACTAGAGTTTAGCATGCCTAGAAAACACCACCCCACAGTTGCTTTCTCTGCATGAATGTAAGCGTTTGTATATATGACTCTGGTACTTCTTTCAAAATACAATTTAGCAGACCAAAAAATGAACCGCCGAGAGTTGCTTTCTCTAAGTGACTGTCTGCTTTCGAACTTCTTCCAAATTATGTTTTAGCATGCCTACAAAACACCACCCCATAGTTACTTTCTCTGCATCAATATAAGCGTTCATATATATGCCTCTCTCACTTCATCTAAATTAGAGTTTAGCAGGCCTACAAACCACACCCCGTGAGTTGCTTTCTCTAGGTGACTGTAAACTTTCCTATATAAGAATCTCCAACTTCTTTCAAACTACAGCATGCCAACAAAACACCACACCGTGGTTGCTTTCTCTGAGTGAACATAAGCGTTCCCATATATGACTCACACTCTGTTTCCAAAATAGAATTTAGCAGATCTACAAACAAGCCCAAAATGGTTCCTTTCTCTAAGTGACTGTAATTTTCCCCAGATATGACTCTCGCACTTCCTCCAAACTACAGATTAACATGCATACCTGCGCCACCCCACAGTTGCTTTCTCTGCGTGAATGTAACCGTTCATATATATGACTCTCCTACTTCTTCCCAACTACAGTTATTATGCCTTCAAACCATCACGATAATGTTTCTTTCTCTGAGTGAATGAATGCAAGCGTTCTCACATTTCATCCAAATTACAGTTTAGCAGGCCTACCAATAAACTTCCGAGAGCTGTTTTCTCTGTGTCGCTGTAATCTTTCCTATATAAGACTCTCGAACTTCTTCCAAACCACAGTTTAGCATGCCAACAAAATACGACCCCAGAGTTGCTGTCTATGCCTGAATGTAAGCGTTCAGATATATGACTCTCGTACTTCCTCCAAAATACAGTTTAGAATGCCTACAAACCACCACCCAAACGTTGCGTTCTCTGAATGAATGAAAGCATTCCCATGTTTGACTCTCACAATTGATGCAAAGTAGAGTTTAGCAGGCCAAGAAAGGATCTCCCGAGAGTTGCTTTCTCTAGGTGACTGTAAGCTTTCCTAAATAAGACTCTCCAACTTCTTCCAAACTACAGGTTAACATGCCCACAAAACATCACCCCATAGTTTTTTCTTTGCATGAATGTAAGCATTAGTATATATGACTCTGGTACTTCTTTCAAAATACAATTTAGCAGACCTAAAAATCACCCACCAAGAGTTGCTTTCTCTAAGTGACTGTTCAGGTTTAGAACTTCTTCCAAACTATAGCATGCTTACAAAACACCACCCCGTAGTTGCTTTCTCTGGGTGAATGTAAACGTTCCCAAATATCATTCTCGTACTTCTTCCAAACTATTTAGTATGCCTACAAAAACCAGCCCAATGTTGTTTCTCTGAGGGAATGTAAGCGGTCCCATGTTTGACTCTCACACTTCATCCAAATTAGAGTTTAGCATGTGTACAAACAATCTCCCGAGAGTTGCTTTCCCTAGGTGATGGTAATCATTCCTGTATAAGGTTCTCCAACTTCTTCCAAACTGCAGTTTAGCTTGCCTACAAAACCTGACGCCATAAGTGCTTTCTCTGCGTGAATGTAAGTGTTCCTATATAGGACTCTCGTACTTCTTCCAAACTACAGTTTAGTATGCCCTACAAACCACCACCCAAACGTTGTTTTCTCTGAGTGAATGTAAGCGTTCCCATATATGACTCTCACACTTCAACCAAAATAGAGTTTAGCAGGCCTACATTCCACACCCAGAGAGTTGTTTTCTCTACGTGACTGTAAACTTTCCTATATATGACTCTCAAACTTCGTCCAAACTAGAGTTTTGCAAGCCTACAAAACACCACCCCATAGTTGTTTTCGGTGCCGGAATGTAAGTGGCTCTACATGTGATTCTCTTGCTTCTTCCAAATTACAGGTTAGTATGCCTAGGAACCACAACCACGACGTTGCTTTCACTGAGTTCCCATATATTATTCTAACACTTCATTGAAAATAGAGTTTAGCAGGCCTACGAAACACCCCCCGAGAGTTGCTTTCTCTAAGTGACTGTAAGCTTCCCAGATATGACTCTCGAACTTCCTCCAAACTATATTTTAGTAGGCATACAAACATCACTCCATAGTTGCTTTCTCTGCGTGAAGGTAAGCGTTCCTATATACGATTCTCGTACTTCTTCCAAACTAGAGTTGACTATGCCTACAAATCACAATCCCATCGTTGATTTCTCTGAGTGAATGCACGCGGTCCCCAATATGACTCTCCCCCTTCTTCCAAACTGGAGTTTTGCAGGTGTACAAAACATCCCCCGAGAGTTGGTTTCTATGACTGTAACCTTTCCTATATATTACTCCTTAACTTCTTCCAAACTAGAGATTAGCATGGCTACAAAAACGCCACCCCATAATTGCTTTCTCTACGTGAATGTAAGCGTTCCCATATATCATTCTCCCACTTCTTCCAAACTAGAGTTTAGTATGCCTACAAACCACCACGTCGTCGTTGCTTTCTCTGAGGGAATGTAAGCCTTCCCATATATGACTCTCACTCTGAAACCAAAATAGAGTTTAGCAGGCCTACTTTCCACACCCAGAGATTTGCTTTCTCTAAGTGACTGTAAGCTTTCTTATATGTGATTCTCAAACTTCGTCCAAACTAGAGTTTAGCATGCCTATAAAACACCATCCCATAGTTACTTTCAGTGCGTCAAAATGTATGTGTTCCTATATGTGATTCTCGTGCTTCTTCCAAACTGCAGTTTAGTAAGCCTACAAACAACCCCATCGTTGCTTTCTCTGAGGGAATGTAAGCGTTCTCATATATGACTCTCACACTTCAACCAAAACAGGGTTTTGCAGGCCTACAAACCACCCGCCAAGACTTGCTTTTTCAAAGTGGCTGTTACCTTTCCTATATAGGACTCTGGAACTTCTCCCAAGCTAGACTTTAACATGTCTACCTGACACTACTCCGTAGTTGCTCTCGGTGTGTGAATGTAAGCGTTCCTATATATGAGTCTTGTACTTCTTCCTAACTAGCATCTGGCATGCCAAAATAACACTCCCCCATAGTTGCTTTCTTTGAGTCAATGTAAACATTCCTATATATGTCTCTCGCACTTCTTCCAAACTTGAGTTATGTCTACAAACCAATCCCCGACAGCTGTTTTCTCTGAACGAATTTAAGCATTCCTATATAGGACTATGGCACTTCCTCCAAACTAGAGTTTAGCAAGCCTACACTCCACCCCCGTTCGTTGCTTTCTCTAAGTTACTGTAAGCTTTCCTATACATGGCTCTCGAAATTTTCCAAACTAGAGTTAGCATGCCTACTATACACCTACACATAATTGCTTTGTCTGAGTGAATATAAGCCTTCCTATATATGACTGTCGCACTTTTTCCAAATTAGAGTGTAGCCAGCCTGGAAAGCACCCCTTATAGTTGCTTTCATTGAGTGAATGTTAACATTCCTATGTATGACTCTCGCAACTTTTCCAATCTAAGATTTTAGCAATGCCACAAATCCCCCGCCGAGAGTTCCTATACATAACTGTCCTCTTTTTCCAAGCTAGAGTTTAGGAAGCCTAGAAACCATCCCCCCGTAGACGCTTTATGTGAATGTAAGCGTTCCTATATATGACTCTCGCCTTCCTCCAAACTAGAGCTTAGCAAGCCTACAAACCAACTCCCTATAAATGCTTTCTCTGAATGAATGATATCGTTCCTATATAAGACTCTCGAACTTCTTCCAAACCAGAGTTTAACAAGCCAAAAAAGCACCCCCCATAGATGCTTCCTCTAACTCAAAGCTAATATTCCTATATATGATTCAGCTTCTTCATCCAAACTAGAGTAAGGCAAGCCTACAAATCACACACCAATAGTTGCTTTCTATCAGTAAATGTAAGCATCCCTATATATGACTATAGCAATTCTTCCAAACTGGAGTTTAGCAAGCCTCCAGACCCCCGGACCCCACTCCATAGTACCCTGGGCATTGGAGCCTGCCTGTCATGCAGGACATAGGGGCGGACCCTCATCTCAGACACGGCATTGGTGGATTGTAGGCTTTTTTAAGTTTTTGAATTGAAGAAGTCTGAGAATTGGAATTGGGTTTAGGGTAAGGTTAGGTGTTAGGGACTAGGATTAGGTTTAGGGGTTAGGGTTTTAGGTTAGAATTAGGGTTAGGATTACTGTTAGGGTTAGAGATTAGGATTATGTTCAGTGGTTGGGTTTAGGTTTACGGTGAGAGGCAAGAGTAAGGGTCAGGGATTAGGGTTACTGTTAGGAGTTAGATTCAGGGCTTACTAAGGGTTTGGTTTAGAGATAGGGTTAGGGCTTACGTTTAACGGTGTGTGTTAGGGCACGGGCCCTGTCTAATGTACGGGGCACTGTGGGTGTGGAGCAAGGCTGGGTCCCCACTTCATCGTACCCTGGGTGTTGGGCTTCAACTGTCACGCAGGACAAAGGCAGAGGCTCATCTCACGCATGGTTAGGATTAAGGTTTAAGTTTAGGGTCAGGGTTGAGGGTTAGGGTGAGGGTTAACAGTTAGAGTTAGGGTAAGGGGGTTAGGGATAGGGTTAGGGTTAAGGGTTAGGTTTATGGTTCAGGTTTAAGGTTAGCATTAGAGGGTAGGGTTTGTGTAACTGTAGATCAGTGTTGGGTTTAGATCTCTAGGCATTAGGGTAAAGGTTAGGGTTAGGGTTAAGAGTTAGGGTTATGTTTAAAGGTTAGGATTGGGATTAGGCTTAAGGGTTAAGGTTAAGGTTATGGGTTATGACTAAGGATCAACGGTTAGGGTTATTTTTAGGCGTAGGGTTAGGGTAAGGGGTTAGAGTTAGTGTTAGTGTTGTTGGTCGGGTTAAGGTTAGGGTTGGCGTTTCAGAATTAGGGATTAGGTGTTATGTTTATAGCTAGGAGTTAGGGTTAGAATTGCGGTATAGGGCTTGTTCTCAGGGTGTCATGCATTAACGTTAAGATAAGGGGTTAAAGTTAGGGTTACGGTGAGCTTTACCTGTTAAGGTGAGCAGTAGGATCAGGGTTAGGTGTTATGTTCTGGGTTAGGGTTATGGGTGAGGGGAAGGGCTTATCCTTAGGGCACGGGCCCTGTATGCACTAGGAGGCGAAGTTAGGGATCTGTGATGGTCGCTGGGAACCCACTCTATCGTTCGCAGTGTATGGGCCTCTGGGTTTCATGCAGGACACTGTGGCAGAGCCGGCTTTCATGCATGGCTTAGTAGGATTGTAGGCTTTCAAAACTCTGAGAAAGCAAGAAGTCTGAGAATTAGATATCGGGTTAGGATTACGGCACGGTTTAGGGATGAAGATTAGTGATAGGGTGAGGGCTTAGGTTTAGGGGATAGGGTTAGGGTTAGGGTTGTGGTAGGGTGAAAGTTAGGGTTTGCATTTTAGAAATAGGGTTAGGGGTTAGGGTTAGGGTTAGGGTTGTTGGTAGGGTGAAGGTTAGGGTTGACGTTTTAGAATTAGGGATGAGGTGTTACGGTTATGACTATGGTTTAGGATTAGAATTATGGGATAGGGCTTCTTCTCAAGGTGTTTTGCATTCACGTTAAGTTAAGGGGCTAAGTTAGGGTTACGGGGAGGTTTATGTTTTAAGGTGAGCAATAGGATCAGGGTTAGGTGTTATGTTCAGGGTGAGGGTTATTTGTTAGGGGTAGTGTTTATACTTAGCATACGGGCCCTGTCTGCACTGGGAGGTGGGCGGGGTTTAGGGGGATGGTATTGTCCCCGGGAACCCACTCTATCATACGCTGGGTATGGGCTCCTGGGTTTCATGCAGGACACAGTGGCAGAGCCCCCTTTTACTCATGGCATGGGAGGATTGTAGGCTTTCTAAACTCTGAGAAAGCAAGAAGTCTGAGAATTAGATTTAGGGGTAGGATTATGGTAATGTTTAGGGATGAAGGTTAGTGTCAGGGTGGTGTCTTGGGTTAGGGGTTGGGGTTAAAGTTTAGTGTTAGGTTTAACAGTTACAGTTAGGTTTATGGTTAAGTTTCAGGGTTAGGGTTAAGGTTTGGGTTTAGCGTTTGGCACAGGGGAAGACTTCAATGTTAGCTTTATGGTTAAAGATTAGGATTAGTGTTAGTGTGAGGGTTAATGGTAAGGGTCAAGATTAATGGTTCAGGTTGGGGTTAGGCTTCGGTTTAGGGTTAGGGGTTAGGGTTAGGCTTAGGGTTAAGGGATAGGATTAGGGTTAAGTGTTGGGCTTAGGGTTAGGGTTTAGTGTTAGGGTTATCGTTAAGGATTAGGGTTAGGGTCAGGGTTAAATGTTTGGGTGCGGGTAATGGTTAGGGTCAGGGTTAAGGTTTACGGATAGGGTTAGTGTTAAGGGTTACGGGTAGGTTTAGGGTTCAGGGTTAGAGTTAGCATTAGGGCTTAAGGTTAGGATTAGGTGGTAGGTTACATTTAGGTTTAGATGTAGGCGTTAGAGTAAGGGTTAAGAGATAGGGTTAGGTTTAATGCTTAGGATTAGGGTTAGGGTTTTGGGTTAAAGTAAGTGTTAGGGGTTAGGTTTAAGGATCAAAGGTTAGGGTTATGTTTAGTTGTAGGGTTAGGGATAAGGGATAAGATTGGCGTAAGGGTTTTCCTTACTTTTATGGTTAAGGGTCACGCTTAGATTAAAGGTTAAGTTTAGTGTTAAGGGTTATAGTGAGGGTTAACGGTTACGGTAAAGGTTAAGCGTTAGTGTTAGGGATTAGCGATTAGGGTTTTTGGTAAGTGTTAGGGTTAGGAGTTAGTGTTTTATGAAGGGGTATGGTTAGAATTAGGATTGGGGTTAGTGTTAGGGTTAGGTTTAGGGGTTAGGTTTAGGGTAAAAGGATAGGATTAGGGTTAAGGGTTGGGCTCAGATTTAGGGTTAAAGTTTAGTGTTCGGGTTAATGTTTAGTGTTATGGTCCAGTTTAAGTGTTAGGGTGAGGGTTAACGGTTAGGATTAGGCTTAGAGGTTGGGGATATAGTGAGGGTTCAGTGTTAAGGTTAGGTTTAGGGTTCAGGGTTAGGGTTAGCTTTAGGGGTTATGGTTAGGGTTAGGTGTTAGGTTAGTGTCAGGGTTAGGTCTAGTCGTGAGGGTAAGGTTTAGGGTTAGCTTTAAGAGCTAGGGTTAGGTTTAATGGTTAGGATTAGGATTAAGGTTAAAGGTTAGGGTAAGGCTTAGGGGTTAGGGTGAAGGGTTAAGGGTTTTTGTTAGGCATAGCGTTGGGGTTAGAAGTAAGGGTTACTGTCAGTGTTAGGGTTGTAGGCAGGGTTCCGGTTAGGGTTAGCGGTTTAGAATTAGGGTTAGGGATTAGGTGTTCCAGTGATGAATAGGAGATAGGGTGAGAATTAGTGGATAGGGGTTGTTCTCAGGGAATGGGTTATGCACTAACGTTAGGATAAGAGGTTAAAGTTAGGCTCACGGTCAGTTTTACGTGTTAAGGGGAGAAATAGGAACAGGGTTGGGTGTTATGTTCAGGGTGAGGGATATCTGTTACAGGTATTGTTTATGCTTAGCGCACGGGCCCTGTCTGCATTAGGCGGGGGAGGAGGTTCGGGGGCTGGGATTGTCACCAGGATCCCACTGTATCGTCCTCTGGGTATGGGCCCGTGGTTTTCATGCAGGACACCGTGGTAGAGCCTCCTTTCACGCATGGCATGGGAGGATTGCAGGCTTTCTAAACTCTAAGAAAGCAAGAAGTCTGAGAATTAGATTTAGGGTTAGGATTATGGTTAGGGTTAAGGATGAAGTTTAGTGTTAGGGTGAGGGCTTAGGGTTAGTGATTAGGGTTAGGGTTAAAGGTTACTCTTAGGTTTAACAGTTACAGTTCGGTTTAGGGTTGAGGTTTAGGGTTAGGGTTAAGATGAGGGGTTAGGGTTTGGTATAGGGTTAGGGTTAGGTACAGGGTTAGGGTTAAGTGTTAGAATTAGGGTTGAAGATTAGGATTAGGGTTAGGATTAAAGGTTAGCGTGAGAGTTAACGGTTAGGGTTAAGGTTAAGATTTAGTGTTAGGGTTTAGGTTTAGGGTTAAGGGTTAGGGTTAGTTTTAGGGTTCGAGTTATGTGTTAGGGTTTGTGTTAGAGGTTAGGGTTTGGTTTACTGTTCAGGGTTAGGGTTACGTTTAGGGGTTAGCATTAGGGTTAAGGATTAGGTTTAGGGTAAGGGTTTAGAGTTAGTGTTCGTCTTTAGGCTCGGGGCTTAGGTTCAGGGTCAGGGGTTAGAGTTGGTGGTAGGGCTTAGATTTAGCGGTCAGTTTAAGGGCACAGGAGCTGTTTAATCTATGGTGAGAGGGGTCTGTTCGGAGTCACCACAAAGCACAACATCATTCCCTGGGCCCTGGGACAAGACCTACATGCAGGACTCAGGCGGAGCCTCATCTCACACATGGCATGGCTGTATTGTAGGCTTGCTTCACTCTGGGAATGGAAGTAGTGTGAGAATTAGGGTTAGGGTTGGGGTTAGGGGTTTCGAGTTAGGGGTTCGGTTTCGAGTCAGGGTTAAGTGGTAGGGATTAGTGATTAGGGTTAGAGTTAGTGTTACGAGTTATGTGTTAAGTCTGGTTAGGGGGCCAGGGTAAGGTTTAGGTTTGGAGTTAGCGTTAGGGTTAGGGTTTAGGGTTAAGGGATAGGGTTAGGGTTAAGGGTTAGGCTTAGGGTTAGGGTTCAGGTTTAGGGTTAGGGTCAGGGTTAAGGGTTAGGGTCAGGGTTAACAGTTAGGGTTAGGGGGTTAGGGATAGGTTTAGGGTTAAGGGTCAAGGCTATGGTTCAGGTTTAAGGTTAGCATTAGGGGGTTAGCGTTAGTGTTAACTGTAGGTCAGTGTTGGGTTTAGATCTCTAGGCATTAGGGTAAAGGTTAGGGTTAGGGTTAAGAGTTAGGGTTATGTTTAATGGTTAGGATTGGGATTAGCCTGAAGAGTTAGGGTTAAGGTTAGGGGTTATGACTAAGGATCAACGGTTAGGGTTATTTTTATGTGTAGGGTTAGCGTAAGGGGTTAGGGTTATTGTTAGTGTTGTTCGGAGGGTTAAGGTTAGGGTTGGCGTTTCACAATTAGGGATTAGGTGTTATGGTTATGGCTAGGAGTTAGGGTTAGAATTACGGTATAGGTCTTGTTCTCAGGGTGTCATGCATTAACGTTATGATAAGGGCTTAAAGTTAGGGTTACGGTGAGCTTTACCTGTTAAGGTGAGCAGTAGGATCAGGGTTAGGTGTTATGTTCTGGGTTAGGGTTATGGGTGAAGGGTAGGGTTTATCCTTAGGGCACGGGCCCTGTATGCACTAGGAGGCGAAGTTAGGGATCTGTGATGATCCCTGGGAACCCATTCTTTAGTACGCAGTGTATGGGCCTCTGGGTTTCATGCAGGACACTGTGCTAGAGCGGGCTTTCAAGCATGGCTTAGTAGGATTGTAGGCTTTCAAAACTCTGAGAATTAGATTTCGGGTTAGGATTACGGCACGGTTTAGGGATGAAGATTAGTGTTAGGGTGAGGGCTTAGGGTTTGGGGTTAGGGTTAGGGGTAGGGTTCATCGTTAGGGTTACGTTTAGGCAGTAGGGTTATGGGTTAGGAATAGGGTAAGGGTTTAATGTTAGTGTTGGGCGTTAGGGTCAGGGCTTAAGTTTAGGGTTAGGGGTTAGTGTTAGAGTTAGTGTTAGGGCTTAGATTTAGAGGTTATTTTAAGGGCACAGGACCTGTGTAATCTATGGTGAGAAGTGTGCGGAATGGGTCATCGCCACACCACACCATCGTACCCTAGGCCTTGGGCCCAGACCTACATGTAGGTCTCAGGCAGAGCCTCTTCTCACGCATGGCATGGTTTTATTGTAGGCTTGGCTAACTCTGAGAATGGAGGAAGTGTGAGAATTATGGTTATGATTAGGGTTAGGTGTTTGGGGTTAGGGGTTAGTGTTCGAGTGAGGGTTAGGGGTTAGGGATTAGGGGTTAGGGTTAATGTTAGCATTAGGGGTTAACGGTTAGGGTTGGGTTAGGGACTAGGGTTAGATTTAGGGTTGGGGTAGGGTTAGGGTTAGGGGTTAGGGTTAGGGTTAAGGGATAGGATTAGGGTTAAGGGTTAAGGCTTAGGGTTAGCATTAAGGGATGGGTTAAGGTTAAGGGTTAGGGTTACGGTCCGAGTTAAGGGTTAGGATGAGGGTTAACAGTTAGGGTTATAAGTTAGGGATAGTGTTAGGATTAAGGTCTAGGGTTAGGGTTAGAGGTAGTTTTACTGCTAAGATTAGGTCTAGGCATTAAGGTAAGGGTTAGTGTTAGGGTTAGGTTTAATTGTTAGGATTAGGATCAGAATTAAGGGTTAGGCTTAGGGTTAGGGGATAGGGTTAGGGTTTAGGGTAAACTTTTAAGGTTATGTTTAGGGATAAGGTTAGGGTTAGCGTTTAAGGTTAGGGTTAGTATTAGGGTTGTTTGTAGGGTTAAGGTAATGTTTAGTGGTTAGAATTAGGGTTAGGGATTAGGGGTTACTGTTATGGCTAGGAGTTTGGGTTAGTATTAAGTGATAGGGGTTGTTCTTAGCATAAGTGTTATGCATTAACGTTAGAATAAGTGGTTAAAGTTAGGTTTACGGTGAGGTTTATGTGTTAAGGTGAGCAATAGGATCAGGGTTAGAATTATGAGTGAGGGGTAGGGTTTTGCTTAGGGTATGGGCCCTGTCTGCCCTAGGAGTGGGATTGAGGGGGATGTGATTGTCACCAGAAACCCACTCTATCGTATGCAGGGTATGGGCCCATGGGTTTCTTGTAGGACACTCTGGCAGAGCCTGATTTCACGCATGGTAAAGGAGGATTGTAAGCTTTCCAATCCCTAAGAAAGTAAGAAGTCTGAGAATTAGATTTAGGGTTAGGATTATCGTTATGGTTAGGGATGAAGTTTAATCTTAGGGTGAGGGCTTCGGGTAAGGGGATAGGGTTAGTTATAGGGTTAAAAGTTACTGTTAGGTTTAACAGTTACAGTTAGACTTAGGGTTTAGGTTTAGGGTTAGGGTTAAGCTTAGGGGTTACGGTTTGGTACAGGGTTAGGGTTAAGTGTTAGGGTTAGGGTTAAAGATCATGACTAGGGTTAGAGTTAAGGGTTAGTTTGAGTGTTAACAGTTAGGGTTAAGGATAACTTTTCGGGTTAGGGGTTAGGATTAGTGTTCGGGCTGAGATTTAGCGGTTAGTTTAAGGGCACAGGACCTGTTTAATCTATGGTGAGAGTGGTGCACAGGGTCGCTGCGACACGACACCACCATACGCTGGGCTTTGGGCCAAGACCTACATACAGGGCTCAGGTGGAGCCTCTTCTCACGCATGACATGGCTGTATTGTAGGCTTGGTTAACTCTGAGAATGGAAGAAGTGTGAGAAATCGGGTTAGGGCTAGCTGTAGGTGTTTTTAACCCCTAACCCTAACACTAACCCCAAGGTTAAATCTAACCGTAACCCTTACGCCAACCCTAACCCTAACCCTAACCCCTCTCACTGTAGAATAAACAGGTCCTGTGCCCTTAAACTAACCGCTAAATCTAAGCCCTAACATCAACCCTAACCTCTGACCCTAAACCTAAGCCCTGAGCCTAAAGCCCAACACTAACTCTAAACTCTTACCCTAAAGCTAATCCCTAACCCTAATGCTAACCCCTAAACATAACCCTAACTGTGAACCCTAAACCTAACCCTAACCTCGAGCGCTAACCATAGCACTTAACTCTAACCCTAAACCTAACATGAACCCTTAATCCTAACACTAACCCTAACCCTAACTCTTAACTTTAACCCTGACTGTTAACCCTCACACTAACCTTTAAACCTAACCTTAATCGTAATCTTTAACCCTAAACCTAATATTTAACCCTAATCCTGTACCAAACCCTAAACCCTAACCTTAAACCTAACCGTAAACCTTAACCCTGAACCTAACTGTAACGGTTAAAACTAAGAGTAACCTGTAACGCTACCCGTAACCCCTAACTCTAAGCCTTCACCCTAACACTAACCTTGATCCTTAACCCGAACCCTAACCCTAACCCTAAATCTAATTCTCAGTCTTCTTGCTTTCTTAGAGTTTAGAAAGCCTACAATCCTCCCATGCCATGCGTGAAAGGAGGCTCTTCCACTGTGTCCTGAATGAACCGCTGGGGCCCATAACCAGAGTACGATAGAGTGGGTTCCTGGTGACAATCCCAGCCCCCTAACTCCCGCCCCCCGCCTAATGCAGACAAGGCCGGTGTCCTAAGCATAAACTCTACACCTCACCCAAAACTCTAACCCTGAAAATAACGTTTAACCCTGATTCTATTGCTCACCTTAGAATGTAAACCTCACTGTAACCTGAACTTTAACCTCTTATCCTAACGTTAATGCATAACACTTACCCTGAGAATAACCCCTATCCCATAATTCTAACCCTATCTCCTAGTCATAACTGTAACAACTAATCCCTAACCCTAATTCTAAACCACTAACACTAACTGTTACCCTACGTAGTTACTGTTACGGTAACCTACTGTTACCCTAACACTGAACCTAACCCTTACTCCTAACGCCAAAGCTATGGCTAAAAATAATGCTAACCCTTGACCCTTTACCCTAACTCCTAACCCTAATCCTAATCCTAACCACTAAACCCAAACTTAGCTCTTAACCCTAACCCTAAACCTTACCCTGACGCCTAGACTTAACACTAACACTAAACTAACACCTAACCCTAATCATAACCCCTAAAGCTAATCCTAACCCTGAACCCTAAACCTAACCCTAACACTTAATACTAACTATATCCCTAACCCCTAACCCTAACCCTAACCGTTAACCCTCACCCTAACCCTTAAACAGGACCCTAACACTAAATCTTAACCCTAACACTAAATTTTAACCCTAAATCTACGCCCAACCCTTAACCATAATCCTATCCCTTAACCCTAAACCTAACCCCTAACCCTAAACCTAACACTAACCCCAATCCTAATTCTAACCATAGCCCTTAATACATCACTACGCCTAACCCCTAACCCTAACCCCTAATGCTAACCCTAACACTGAACCCTAAACCTAACCCTATCCCTAACCCTTAAACATAACTCTATCCCTAACCAATAATCCTAAGCCTAATCTTTAACCCTCACCCTAGAGCTTAACTCGAACCGTAACCCTAAGCCTAAACCCCAACCCTAACACTTAACACAAACCCTAAGCCTTAACACTTAACCCCAATCCTATCCTTTAACCCTAACACTAACCCTGATGCCTAATCCTAACCCTAACACTAACCCCAACCATAAATCTAACCCTAGCCCCTAACGCAAAACTAACCCCTAACCCCTAACCCCTAACCCTAACACTAACCCTAAATCCTAGTCCCTAACCACTAAACCTCACTTGAACCCTAACCCCTAACACCAAACCCTTAACCCTAACCATAACCCTATTTCTCACACTACTTCCATTCTCAGAGTTAACCAAGCTTAAAATACAACCATGCAATGCGTGAGTAGAGTTTCTGCATGAGTCCTGCAAGTAGGTCTGGGCCAAAGGCCCAGGATCCGATGGTGTGGTGTCGCATGGAAACATTCTGCACCCTTCTCACCATAGATTACACAGGTCCTGTACCCTTAAACTAACCGCTAAATCAAAGCCCAAACACTGACCCTAACCCCTAACCCTAAACCTAAGCCCTGACCCTAATGCCCAACACTAACACTAAATGCTTACCCTAAACCTAACCCCTAAATGTAACCTTAACCATGAACCCTAAACCTAACCCAAAACCCTAACCCTAACCATAACACTTAACTCTAACCCTAAACCTAACATGAACACTTAACCCTAACCCTAACCCATAACCCTAACACTTAACCTTAACCCTAACCGTTAACCCTCACACTAAACCTTAACCCTAACCCTAATCCTAATCTTTAAGCCTAAACCTAGCACTTAACCCTTACCCTGTACCAAAACCTAACCCCTAATCTTAACCCTAACCGTAAACCTTAAAGCTTAACCCTAAACCTAACTGTAACTGTTAAACCTAACACTAACCTTTAACCCTGACCCTAACCGAAACCCCTAACCCTAAGCCCTCACCATAACAGTAACCTATATTGCTAACCCTAACCCTAATCCTAGCCCTAAATTTAATTCTCAGACTTCTTGCTTTCTCAGAGTTTACAAAGCCTACAATCCTCCCATGCCATGTGTAGAAGGAGGCTCGGCCACTGTGTCCGGCATGAAACCAGGGGGCCCATACCCAGCATATGATAGAATGGCTTCTGGCATCTATCCCAGCCCCCTAAGCCCCCTCCTAGAGCAGGGAGGGCTCGTGATATAAGCATAAACACTACCCCTCACCCATAACCCTAACCCTGAACATCACAGCTCACCCTGATACTATTGCTCACCTTAACACATCAACCTCACCATAACTCTAACTTGAACCCGTTATCCTAACGTTAATGCATAAGACTTACCCTAAGAACAACCCCTATCCCTTAATTCTAACCCTAACTCCTAGCCACAATTATAACACCTAATCCCTAAGGCTAATTCAAAACTGCTAAACATTACCTTACCCCTACAAACAACCCTAACACTAACCCTAACCCTAACCGCTAACCCTAACCGTACACCTAAAAATAACCGTAACACTTGACACTGAACCCTAACCCCTAACCTTAACCCTAACCCTTAACCTTGATCCTAATCCTAACAATTAAACCTAACCCTAACTCTTAAGCCTAACACTAACACGTACCCTAACGCCTAGACCTAACCCTAAGAGTAAACGTAACCCCTAACCCTAACCCTAATCCCTAATGCTAACCCTAACACTGAACCCTAATCCTAAGCCTTAAACCTAACTCTATCCTTAAGCCACAAGCCTAGCCCTAACTGTTAACCCCACACTAACCCTTAACTCGAACTGTAACCCTAACCCTTAAAACTAAACCTAACACTTAACGCTAACCCTAAGCCTTAACGCTTAACCCTTATCCTATCCCTTAACCCTAACCCTAACCCCTAATGCTAACCATAACCCCACCATAAATCTAACCCTAGCCCCTAACCCAACCCTAACCCCTAAACCCTAACCCTATCACTAAACCCAACACCTACTCCCTAACCCCTAATCCTCACTCGAAGCTTAAGCCCTAACCCTAAGCCCTCTCCCTGACTAATCTTCATTCCTAACTCTAACCATAATCCTAACCCTAAATCTAATTCTCAGACTTCTTGCTATCTCAGAGTTTTAAAAGCCTACAATTCTCCAAAGCCATGCGTGAAAGCTGGCTCTACCACAGTGTCCTGCATGAAACCCAGGAGCCCATACTCTGTGTACAATAGAGTGGGTTCCTGGGGACAATCACGGCCCCCTAACTCCCCCTGCTAGTGCTGACAGGGCCTATGCCCTAAGCAAAAACCCTGCACCTCACCCATAACCCTAACCCTGAACATAACACCTAACCCTGATGTTATTGTTCACCTTAACACGTAAACCTCACTGTAACCCTAACTTTTACCCCCTATCCTAATGTTATTGAATAACACTTACCCTAAGAACAAACCCTATCCCTTAATTCTAAGCCTAACTCCTAGCATAACCGTAACACCTAATCCCTAACCTTAATTCTCAACTGTTAAACTTTACCTTCACCCTACAAACAACCCTAACACTAACCCTAACTCTAACCGCTAACCCTAACCCTAACCATTACACTGATCATAATCCTAACAATTAAACCTAACCCTAATTCTTAACCCTAACACGAACCATTACCATAATGCCTAGACCTAACCCTAACTGTAACCCTAACCCCTAACCCTAACCCTAACCGCTAATGCTAACCCTAACCCCGAACCCTAAACCTAACCCTAACCCTATCCCTTAAACCTATTACTATCCCTAAACCATTACCCTAATCGCAACTGTTAACCCTCACTCTCACCCTTAACTTGGGCCGAAACCCTAACCCTTAACCCTAACCTTAACCCTTACTGCTAATCTTAAGCCTTCACCCTTTACCTTAATCCTATCTCGTAAGCCTAACCCTAAGGCTGACCCCTAACCCGCCCGAACATTAACCCTAACCCTAAATCTAACGCTAGCCCCTTACAAAAACCTAACACCTAACCCCTGACACACTAATCCTAACTTCTAATTCCTAACAGCTAAACTTCACTCAAACCCTAACCTCTAACCCTAAACACATAACCCTAACCATAACCCTAATTCTCACACTTCCTCCGTTCTCAGAGTTGACCAAGCCTACAATAGAGCCATGCCACAAATGAGAAGAGGCTCTGCCTGAGTCCTGCATGTAGGTCTGGGCCCGAGGCCCAGGTACGATGGTGTGGTGTTGAGGCGACCCAGTCTGCACCCTTCCCACCATAGATTAAACAGAGCATGTGCCCTTAAACGAACCACTAAATCTAAGCCCTAACACTAAACCTAAATCCTAACCCTAAACCTCGGCCCTTATCCTAACGCCCAACAGTAACACTAAACACTCACCCTAAACTTAACCCGTAACCCGAACCCCTAAATGTAACCCTAACCATGAACCCTAAACCTAACCCTAACCTCTAGCCATAACCATAACACTTAACTCTAACCCTAAACGTTACACGAAGCCTTATTCCTAACCCTAACCCCAACCGTAACACTTAATCTTGACCCTTACCATTAACCCTCACACTAACCCTTAACCCTAACCCTAATCCTAATCTTTAACCATAAACCTAACACTGAAGCCTAACCCTGTGCCAAACGCTAAAACCAAACCTTAACCCTAACCCTGAAACTTAACCGTAAACGTAACTGTAACTATTAAAAATAACACTAACCTTTAACGCTAACCCCTAACCCTCAGAGGCCACCCTAACACTAATCTTCCTCTCTAAACATTACCATAATCCTACCCCTAAATCTAATTCTCAGACTTCTTGCTTTCTCAGAGTTAAGAAAGCCTACAATCCTCCCATGCCATGAGTAAAAGGGGGCTCTTCCACTGTGTCCTGCATGAAACCCAGGAGCCCATACCCAGCGTATGATAGAGTGCGTTCCCGGGGACAATCCCATCCCTCTAACCCCCGCCCCCCACCCAGTGCAGACAGGGACCGTACGCTAGGTATAAACACTATCCCTAACAGATAACCCTCACCCTCAATATAAAACCTGACCCTGAACCTATTGCTCACCTTAAAACATAAACCTCTCCGAAACCCTAACTTATCCCCTTATCTTAACATTAATGTATAACACCCTGAGAAGAAGCCCTATCCCATAATTCTAAATCTAATCCCCAGCCATAACCCTAACACCTCATCCCTAATTCTAAAATGCCAACCCTACCTTCACCCTACCAACAACCCTAACCCTAACCCTAAAACCTTACCCTAACCCTACGCCTAAAAATAACCCTAACCATTGATCCTTAGTCATAACCCCTAAACCTTAACCCTAACCCTTCATGCTAATCCCAATCCTAACCATTAAACATAACCCTACTTAACCCTACCGCTAACCTCTACCCTAATGCCTAGATATCTAACCCCAACACTGACCTACAGTTAACACTAATCCTAAACCCAAATCCTAACCTTAAAGCTGAACCATAAACATAACCCTTAACCCTAACCCTATCCCTAACCCCCTAACCCTAACCCTAACTGTTAAGCCTCACCCTAACATTAACCCTGACTCTAACCCTATCCCTTAACCCTAACCCCTAACCCTAACGCTAACCACAACCCTAAACCTAACCCTGGCCCCCTAACCCAGACTTAACACCTTACCCCTAACACAAACTCTAACCCTAACCACTAATCCCTAGCACCTGACCCTGACTCGAAACCTAACCCCTAACTCGAAACCCCTAAACCCAAACCTAACCCTAATTCTCACACTACTTCCATTCCCAGAGTGAAGCAAGCCTACAATACAGCCATGCCATGTGTGAGATGAGGCTCCGCCTGAGTCCTGCATGTAGGTTTCGTCCCAAGGCCCAGGGAATGATGTTGTGCTTTCGTGGTGACTCAGACCACACCCCTGTCACCGTAGATTAACCAGGTCCAGTGCCCTTAAACTGACCGCTAAATCTAAGCCCTACCACCAACCCTAACCCCTGACCCTGAACCTAAGCCCCGAGCCTAAAGCCCAACACTAACTCTAAACACTTACCCTAAACCTAATCCCTATCCCTAATGCTAAACCCTAAACGTAACCCTAACCGTGAACAGTAAACCTAACCCTAACCTCTAACACAAATCCTAACACATAACTCTAACCCTAAAACTAACCCTAACCCTTAACCCTGAACCTAAACCCTAACCCTATCCCTTAATCTTAACCTTAACCGTTAACTCTCATGCTAACCTTTAATCCTAACCCTAATCCTAATCTTCAACCCTAAACCTAACACAACCCTAACCCTGTACCAAACCCTAACCCCTCATCTTAACCCTATCCACAAACCTCAACCCTAAAACGAACTGTAACCGTTAAACCTAACAGTAACCTTAAACCGTAACCCTAATCTGTAACCCTATCCCCTCACCATAACACTACACTTCATCCTGAACCCTAACCATAATCCTAACCCTAAATCTAATTCTCAGACTTCTTGCTTTCTTAGAGTTTAGAAAGCCTGCAATCCTCCCATGCCATGTGGGAAAGGAGGCTCTACCACTGTGTCCTGCATGAAAACCACGGGCCCATACCCAGAGTCTGATACAGTGGGTTCCCGGTGACAATCCCAGCCCCCTAACCTCGCCCCAGCTTAATGTAGACAGGGCCCATGCGCTAAGCATAAACAATACCTTTAACAGATAACCCTAACCCTGAACATAGCACCTAACCCTGTTCCTATTTCTCCCCTTAACACGTAAACCTCACCGTGAGCCTAACTTTAACCTCTTATCCTAACGTTAATGCATAACCCATTTCCTGAGAACATCCCCTATCCAATAATTCTAACCCTATCTCCTAGTCATAACTGTAACACCTAATCCCTAACCCTAATTCTCAACCGCTAAGCCGAACCGTAACGCTGCCTACAACCCTAACACTGACAGGAACCCTTACTTCTAACCCCAACGCTATGCCTAACAAAAGCTCTAACCCTTCACTGTCACCCTAATCCCTACGCATTACCCTAACCCTTAACCGTAATCCTAATCCTAACCATTAAACCTAACCCTAGCTCTTAAAGCTAACCCTAAACCTTACCCTCACGACTAGACCTAACCCTGACACTAACCTAACACCTAACACTAGCCATAACCCCTAAAGCTAACCCTAACCCTGAACCCTAAACCTAACCCTAACACTGATCCTTCACTATATCCCTAACCCCTAAGCCTAATCCTAACTGTTAACCCTCACCCTAACACTTAAACTGGACCATAACACTAAACATTAACCCTAACACTAAACTTTAACCCTAACCATAAGCCCAACACTTAACCCTAATCCTATCCCTTAACCCTAAGCCTAACCCTAACCCCTAACCCTAAACCTAACCCTAACCCCAACCCTAACCCTTAATCTTGACCCTTACCATTAACCCTCACACTAACCCTAATCCTAATCTTTAACCATAAAGCTAACACTGAAGCCTAACCCTGTGTCAAACGCTAAACCCAAACCTTAACCCTAACCCTCAAACTTAACCATAAACCTAACTGTAACTGTTAAACCTAACACTAACCTCTAACGCTAACCCTTAACCCTAAGACCCCACCTTAACACTAACCCTAACCCTAAACATTATCATAATCCTACCCCTAAATCTAATTTTCGGGCTTCTTGCTTTCTTAGAGTTTAGAAAGCCTGAAATCCTCCCATGCCATGAGTAAAAGGGGGCTCTGCAGCTCTCTCTTGCATGAAACCAGGAGCCCATACCTAGCGTATGATAGAGTGGGTTCCCGGGGAAATCCCATCCCCGTAACCCCAGCCCCCCGCCCAGTGCAGACAGAGCCTGTACGCTAAATATAAACACTACCCCTAACAGATAACCCTCACCCTGAACATAGCACCTGACCCTGATCCTATTGCTCACCTTAAAACATAAACCTCCCCGTAACCCTAACTTATCCCCTTATCTTAACGTTAATGCATAACACACTGAGAAGGAGCCCTATCCCATAATTCTAATCCTAACCCCTAGCCATAACCGTAACACTTCATCCTTAATTCTAAAATGCCAACCCTAACCTTCACCCTACCAACAACCCTAACCCTAACCCTAATCCCTAACCCTAAGCCCTCACCCTATCACTAATCCTCATCCCTAAACCGTACCATAATACTAACTCTAAATCTAACTCTCAGACTTCTTGCTTTCTCAGAGTTTTGAAAGCCTACAATCCTACTAAGCCATGCATGAAAGCCCGCTCTGCCACAGTGTCCTGCATGAAACCCAGAGGCCCATACACTGCGTACGATAGAGTGGGTTCCCAGCGACCATCACAGACCCCTAACTTCGCCTCCTAGTGCATACAGGGCCTGTGCCCTAAGCACAAACCCTACCCCTCACCCATAACCCTAACCCGAAACATAACACCTGACCCTGATCCTACTGTCCACCTTAACACGTAAACCTCACCGTAACCCTAACTTTAACCCCTTATATTAACGATAATGCATGACACCCTGAGAACAAGCCCTATAGCGTAATTCTAACCCTAACTCCTAGCCATAACCGTAACACCTAATCCCTAATTCTGAAACGCCAACCCTAACCTTAATCCTACCAACAACACTAACACTAACCCTAAACACTTACCCTAACCCTACACCTAAAAGTAACCCTAACCATTGATACTTAGTCATAACCCCTAAACCTTAACCCTAACCCTTCACGCTAATCCCAATCCTAACCATTAAACATAATCCTACTTAACTCTACCCCTAACCTATACCTTAATGCCTAGAGATCTAACCCCAACACTGACCTACAGTTAACACTAACCCTAACCCCTGATCCTAACCTTAAACCTGAACTATAAAACTAACCCTTAACCCTAACCCTATCCCTAACCCCCTAACCTTAACCCTATATGTTAAGCCTCACCCTAACACTTAACCCTGACTCTACGCCTAAACTTTAACCCTAACACCTAACCCTAACGCTAACCCCAACCCTAAACCTAATCCTGGCCCCCGAACCCAGACTTAACACCTAACCCCTAACACTAACTCTAACCCTAACCACTAATCCCTAGCACCTGACCCTGACTCGAAACCTAATCCCTAACTCGAAACCCCTGACCCCAAACCTATCCCTAATTCTCACACTAATTCCATTTCCAGAGTAAAGCAAGCCTACAATACAGCCATGCCATGTGTGAGATGAGGCTCCGCCTGAGTCCTGCATGTAGGTCCTCTACCAAGGCCCAGGGAATGATGTTGTGCTTTCGTGGTGACTCCGACCACACCCCTCTCACCGTAGATTAACCAGGTCCTATGCCCTTAAACTGACCACTAAAGCTAAGCCCTACCACCAACCCTAACCCCTGACCCTGAACCTAAGCCCCGAGCCTAAAGCCCAACACTAACTCTAAACACTTACCCTAAACCTAATCCCTAACCCTAATGCTAACCCCTAGAGGTAAACCTAACCGTGAACAGTGAACCTAACCCTACCTCTAACACAAACCCTAACACATAACTCTAACCCTAAAACTAACCCTAACGCTTAACCCTGAACCTAAACCCTAACTCTAACCCTTAACCTTAACCTTAACCGTTAACTCTCATGCTAACCTTTAATCCCAACCCTAATCCTAATCTTCAACCCTAAACCTAACACAACCCTAACCATGTACCAAACCCTAACCCCTCATCTTAACCCTATCTGCAAACCTCAACACTAAAACGAACTGTAATTGTTAAACCTAAGAGTAACCTTAAACCGTAACCCTAATCTGTAACCCTATCCCGTCACCATAACACTACACTTCATCCTGAACCCTAACCATAATCCTAACCCTAAATCTAATTCTCAGACTTCTTGCTTTCTTAGAGTTTAGAAAGCCTGCAATCCTCCCATGCCATGTGGGAAAGGAGGCTCTACC
Organism: Eulemur rufifrons; assembly: GCF_041146395.1. NCBI lineage: Eukaryota > Metazoa > Chordata > Mammalia > Primates > Lemuridae > Eulemur > Eulemur rufifrons. The sequence continues at coordinate 73,580 of NW_027182962.1, forward strand.
ACTGTGTCCTGCATGAAAACCACGGGCCCAAACCCAGAGTCCGATACAGCGGGTTCCCCGTGACAATGCCAGCCCCCTAACCTCCCCCCAGCTTCATGCAGACAGGGCCCGTGCGCTAAGCATAAACAATACCTTTAACAGATAACCCTAACCCTGAACATAGCACCTAACCCTGTTCCTATTTCTCCCCTTAACACGTAAACCTCACCGTGAGCCTAATTTTAACCTCTTATCGTAACGTTAATACATAAACCATTCCCTGAGAACATCCCCTATCCAATAATTCTAACCCTATCTCCTAGTCATAAATGTAACACCTAATCCCTAACCCTAATTCTCAACCGCTAAGCCTAACCGTAACGCTGCCTACAACCCTAACACTGACAGGAACCCTTAGTTCTAACCCCAACGCTATGCCTAACAAAAGCCCTAACCCTTCACCCTTCACCCTAACCACTACGCATTACCCGAACCCTTAACCGTAATGCTAATCCTAACCATTAAACCTAACCCTGGCTCTTAAGCTAACCCTAAACCTTACCCTCACGACTAGACCTAACCCTGACACTAACCTAACACCTAACACTAACCAGAAAGCCTAAAGCTAACCCTGAACCCTATCCCTAACCCTAGCAGTAAACTTTAACCCTAAAACTAAGCCCAACCCATAACCCTAATCCTATCCTTTTACCCTAAAACTAACCCCTAAACCTAACCCCTATACTTAACCCTAACTCTAATCCCAATCCTAATTCTAACCATACCCCTTCATAAAACACTAACTCCTAACCGCTAACCCTAACACTAACCAAAAACCCTAATCACTAATCCCTAACCCTAACGCTTAACCTTTCCCCTAACCGTTAACCCTCACCCTAAACCTTAACACTGACCCTAACCTTAACCTTTAACTCTAAGCCTAACCCTTAACCCTACAGTAAGGAAGACCCTTAATGCTAATGGGATCCCTTATCCCTAACCCTAACACTAGAGCTAAAAATAACCCTAACCTTGGATCCTTAAACCTAACCCCTAACACTTACTTTAACCCCAAACCCTAACCCTAATCCTAAGCATTAAACCTAACCCTATCTCTTAACCCTAACCCTAGCCCTTACCCTAACGCCTAGATCTAACCCTAAATCTAATCTACCGCCTAATCCTAACCTTAAGCCTTAATGCTAACGCTAACCCTGAACCCTAAACCTACCTGTAACCCTTAACAGTAACCCTATCCGTGAACCTTAACCCTGACCCTAACCATTACCCGCACCCAAGCATTTAACCCTGACCCTAACCCTAATCCTTAATGATAACCCTAACACTAAACCCTAACCCTAAGCCCAACACTTAACCCTAATCCTATCCCTTAACCCTAACCCTAACCCTAACCCTAATGCTAACCGCTAAACGTAACCCTAACCGTGAACAGTAAACCTAACCCTAACCTCTAACACAAACCATAGCACATAACTCTAACCCTAAAACTAACCCTAACCCTAACCCTAACCCTAAACCCTAACTCTTAACCTTAACACTAAGCGTTAACTCTCACGCTAACTTTTAATCCTAACCCTAATCCTAATCTTCAACCCTAAACCTAACACTTAACCCTAACCCTTTACCAAACCCTAACCCCTCATCTTAACCCTAACCTTAAACCTCAACCCTAAACCAAAGTGTAACCGTTAAATCTAAGAGTAACCTTTAACCCTAACCGTAATCCCTAAGCCTAAGCCCTCACCCTAACACTAAACTTCATCCTTAACCCTAACCATAACCCTAACCCTAAATCTAATTCTCAGACTTCTTGCTTTCTTAGAGTTTAGAAAGCCTGCAATCCTCCCACGCCATGCGTGAAAGGAGGCTCTGCCACAGTGTCCTGCATGAAACCCAGAGGCCCATACACTGCGTGCGGTAGAGTGGGTTCCCAGCGACCATCACAGACACCTAACTTTGCCTCCTAGAGCATACAGGGCCCGTGCCCTAAGCATAAACCCTACCCCTCACCCATAAGCCTAACCCACAACATAACACCTAACCCTGATCCTACTGCTCACCTTAACAGGTAAAACTCACCATAACCCTAACTTTAACCCGATATCTTAACGTTAATGCATGACACCCTGAGAACAAGCCCTATACCGTCATTATAACCCTACCTCCTAGCTATAACCGTAACACCTAATCCCTAATTCTGAAACGCCAACCCTAACCTTAACCCGACCAACAACACTAACACTAACCCTAACCCCTTACCCTAACCCTACGCCTAAAAGTAACCCTAACCGTTGATCCTTAGTCATAACCCCTAACCTTAACCCTAACCCTTAACCCTATTCCCAATCCTAACCATTAAACATAACCCTAACTCTTAACTCTAACCCTAACCTTTACCCTAATGCCTAGAGATCTAACCCCAACACTGACCTACAGTTAACACTAACCCCAACCCCTAATGCTAACCTTAAACCTGAACCAAGCTCCTAACCCTTAACCCTAACACTATCCCTTACCCCTAAGCCTAACCCCAACTGTTAACCCTCTAACCTTCACCCTGAATCCTAACCCTATCCCTTAACCCTAACCGCTAAACCTAACGCTAACTCCAACCCTAAACCTTACCCTGGCCCCCTAACCCAGACTTAACACCTTACCCCTAACACTAACTCTAACCCTAACCACTAATCCCTAGCACCTAACCCTGACTCGAAACCTAACCCCTAACACGAAAAACCCTAACCCCAACCCCAACCCTAATTCTCACACTACTTCCATTCCCAGAGTGAAGCAAGCCTACAATACAGCCATGCCATGTGTGAGATGAGGCTCCGCCTGAGTCCTGCATGGAGGTCCTCTCCCAAGGCCCAGGGAATGATGTTGTGCTTTCGTGGTGACTCCGACCGCACCCCTCTCACCGTAGATTAACCAGGTCCTGTGCCCTTAAACTGACCGCTAAAGCTAAGCCCTACCACCAACGCTAACCCCTGACCCTGAACCTAAGCCCCGAGCCTAAAGCCCAACATTAACTCTAGACCCTTACCCTAAACCTAATCCCTAACCCTAATGCTAACCCCTAAACCCAACCCTAACCGTGAACAGTAAACCTAACCCTAACCTCTAACATAAACCATAGCACATAACTCTAACCCTAAAACTAACCCTAACCCTAACCATAACCCTAAACCCTAAATCTTTTTTTTTTTTTTTTTTTTTTGAGAGAGTCTCACTCTGTTGCCCAAGATAGAGTGAGTGCCGTGGCATCAGCCTAGCTCACAGCAACCTCAGACTCCTGAGCTCAAGGAATCCTCCTGTCTCAGCCTCCCGAGCAGCTGGGACTACAGTCATGTGCCACCATGCCCGGCTAATTTTTTTCTATATATATTTTTAGCTGTCCATATAATTTCTTTCTATTTTTAGTACAGATGGGGTCTCGCTCTTGCTCAGGCTGGTCTTGAACTCCTGAGCTCAAACGATCCACCCACCTCGGCCTCCCAGAGTGGTAGGATTACAGGCGTGAGCCACCGCGCCCGGCCCTAAACCCTAAGTCTTAACCTTAACACTAAGCGTTCACTCTCATGCTAACCTTTAATCCTAACCCTAATCCTAATCTTCAACCCTAAACCTAACACTTAACCCTAACCCTGTACCACACTCTAACCCCTCATCTTAACCCTAACCGTAAACCTCAACCCGAAACCAAAGTGTAACCGTTAAATCTAAGAGTAACCTTTAACCCTAACCCTAATCCCTAACCCTAAGCCCTCACACTAACACTAAAATTTATCCTTAACCCTATCCATAAACCTAACCCTAAAATCAAATTATAAGACTTCTTCCTTTCTTAGAGTTTAGAAAGCCTGCAATCCTCCCATGCCATGCGTGAAAGGAGGCTCTACCACTGTGTCCTGCATGAAACCCACGGGCCCATACCCAGAGTATGATAGAGTGGGTTCCCGGGTACAATTCCAGCCCCCTAAACTCCCCCAACCCGCCTAATGCAGACAGGGCCCGTGCGCTAAGCATAAACAATACCTTTAACAGATAACCCTAACCCTGAACATAACACCCAACCCTGTTCCTATTTCTCCCCTTAACACGTAAACCTCACCGTGAGCCTAACTTTAACCTCTTATCCTAACGTTAATGCATAACCCATTCCCTGAGAACAACCCCTATCCCATAATTCTAACCCTATCTCCTAGTCATAACTGTAACACCTAATCCCTAACCCTAATTCTTAACTGCTAACCCTAACCGTAACCCTACCTACAACCCTAACACTGACTGTAACCCTTACTTCTAACCCCAACTCTATGCCTAACAAAAACCCTAACCGTTCACCCTAACCCCTAAGCCTTACCCTAACCCTTAACCCTAATCCTAATCCTAAACATTAAACCTAACCCTAGCGCTTAAAGCAAACCATAAACCTTACCCTCACGACTAGACCGAACCCTGACACTAACCTAACACCTAACCCTAACCATAACACCTAAAGCTAACCCTAACCCTGAACCCTAAACCTAACCCTAACACTGAACCCTCACTATATCCCCAACCTCTAAGCCTAATCCTAACCGTTAACCCTCACCCTAACACTTAAACTGGACCATAACACTAAACATTAACCAGAACACTAAACTTTACCCCTAAACCTGATCCCAACCCTTAACCCTAATCCTATCCTTTTACCCTAAGCCTAACCCCAAAACCTAACCCTAACACTAACCCCAATCCTAATTCTAACCATACCCCTTCATAAAACACTAACTCCTAACCCTAACTCTTACCAAAAACCCTAATCGCTAATCCCTAACACTAACGCTTAACCTTTACCGTAACCGTTAACCCTCACCCTAACACTTAACACTGACCCTAACCTTAACCTTTAATCTAAGCCTGACCCTTAACCCTAACAGTAAGAAAAACCCTTACGCCAATCTTATCCCTTATCCCTAAACCTAACACTACAGCTAAAAATAACCCTAACCTTTGATCCTTAAACCTAACCCCTCACACTTAACCCCAAACCCTAACCCTAATCCTAAGCATTAAACCTAACCCTATCTCTTAACCCTTACTCTAACGCCTATATCTAACCCTAAATCTAACCTACCACCTAATCCTAACCTTAAGCCCTAATGCTAACTCTAAACCCTGAACCCTAAACCTACCCGTAACCCTTAACACTAACCCTATCTATAAACCTTAACCCTGACCCTAACCATTACCCGCACCCAAACATTTAACCCTGACCCTAACCCAAATCCTTAAGGATAACCCTAACACTAAACCCTAACCCTAAGCTCAACACTTAACCCTAATCCTATCCCTTAACCCTAACCCTAACTCTAACCCTAATGCTACCCCTAAACGTAACCCTAACCGTGAACAGTAAACCTAATCCTAACCTCTAACACAAACCATGGCACATAACTCTAACCCTAAAACTAACCCTAACCCTAACGCTAACGCTAACTCTTAACCTTAACCCTAAGCGTTAACTCTCATGCTAACCTTTAATCCTAACCCTAATCCTAATCTTCAACCCTAAACCTAACACTTAACCCTAACCCTGTACCAAACCCTAACCCCTCATCTTTACCCTAACCGTAAACCTCAACCCTAAACCAAAGTGTAACTGTTAAATCTAAGAGTAACCTTTAACCCTAACCCTAATCCCTAACCCTAAGCCCTCACCCTAACACTAAACTTCATCCTTAACCCTAACCATAATCCTAACCCTAAATCTAATTCTCAGACTTCTTGCTTTCTTAGAGTTTAGAAAGCCTGCAATCCTTCCATGCCATGCGTGAAAGGACGCTCTGCCAGTGTCCTGCCTAAAACCCAGAGGCCCATACACTGCGTACGATAGAGTGGGTTCCCAGCGACCATCACAGACACCTAACTTTGCCTCCTAGGGCATACAGGGCCCGTGCCCTAAGCGTAAACCCTACCATTCAACCATAAGCCTAACCCAGAACATAACACATAACCCTGATCCTACTGCTCACCTTAACAGGTAAACCTCACCGTAACCCTAACTTTAACCCGATATCTTAACGTTAATGCATGACACCCTGAGAACAAGCCCTATACCGTCATTCTAACCCTAACTTCTAGCCATAACCGTAACACCTAATCCCTAATTCTGAAATGCCTACCCTAACCTTAACCCGACCAACAACACTAACACTAACCCTAACCTCTTACCCTAAACCTACGCCTAAAAGTAACCCTAACGGTTGATCCTTAGTCATAACCCCTAACCTTAACCCTAACCCTTAACCCTATTCCCAATCCTAACCATTAAACATAACCCTAACACTTAACCCTAACCCTAACCTTTACCCTAATGCCTAGAGATCTAACCCCAACACTGACCTACAGTTAACACTAACCCCAACCCCTAATGCTAAACATAAACCTGAACCATACTTCTAACCCTTAACTCTAACACTCTCCCTAACCCCTAAGCTTAACCCCAACTGTTAACCCTCTAACCCTCACCCTGATACCTAACCCTCTCCCTTAACCCTAACCCCTAACCCTAAAGCTAACTCCAACCCTAAACCTTACCCTGGCCCCCTAACCCAGACTTAACACCTTACCCCTAACACTAACTCTAACCCTAACCACTAATCCCTAGCACCTAACCCTGACTCGAAACCTAACCCCTAACTCGAAATCCCTAACCCCAACCCCAACCCTAATTCTCACACTACTTCCATTCCCAGAGTGAAGGAAGCCTACAATACAGCCATGCCATGTGTGAGATGAGGCTCCGACTGAGTCCTGCATGTAGGTCCTGTCCCAAGGCCCAGGGAATGATGTTGTGCTTTCGTGATGACTCCGACCGCACCCCTCTCACCTTAGATTAACCAGGTGTTGTGCCCTTTAACTCAACGCTAAAGCTAGGCCGTACCACCGACCCTAACCCCTGACCCTGAACCGAAGCCCCGAGCCTAAAGCCCAACACTAACTCTAAACACTTACCCTAAAACTAATCCCTAACCCTAATGCTAAACCCTAAACGTAACCCTAACCGTGAACAGTAAACCTAACCCTAACCTCTAACACAAACCATAGCACATAACTCTAACCCTAAAACTAACCCTAACCCTAACAGTAAACCCTAACTCTAAACCTTATCCCTAAGCGTTAAATCTCATGCTAACCTTTAATCCTAACCCTAATCCAAATCTTCAACCCTAAACCTAACACTTAACCTTAATCCTATCCCTTAACCCTAACCTTAACCCTAATGCTAAACCCTAAACGTAACCCTAACAGTGAACGGTAAACCTAACCCTAACCTCTAACACAAACCATAGCACATAACTCTAACCCTAAAACTAACCCTAACCCTAACAGTAAACCCTGAGCGTTAACTCTCACGCTAACCTTTAATCCTAACCCTAATCCTAATCTTCAACCCTAAACCTAACACTTAACCCTAAACGTCTACCAAACCCTAACCCCTCATCTTAACCCTAACCGTAAACCTCAACCCTAAACCAAAGTGTAACCGTTAAACCTAAGAGTAACCTTTAACCCTAACCCTAATCCCTAACCTTAAGCCCTCACCCTAACACTAAACTTCATCCTTAATCCTAACCATAATCCTAACCCTAAATCTAATTCTCAGACTTCTTGATTTCTTAGAGTTTAGAAAGCCTGCAATCCTCCCATGCCATGCGTGAAAGGAGGCTCTACCACTGTGTCCTGCATGAAACCCACGGGCCCATACCCAGAGTATGATAGAGTGGGTTCCCGGGTACAATCCCAGCCCCCTAAACTCCCCCCGCCCGCCTAATGCAGACAGGGCCCATGTACTAAGCATAAACAATACCTTTAACAGATAACCCTAACCCTGAACATAACACCCAACCCTGTTCCTATTTCTCCCCTTAACACGTAAACCTCACCATGAGCCTAACTTTAACCTATTATCCTAACGTTAATGCATAACCCATTCCCTGAGAACAACCTCTATCCCATAATTCTAACCCTATCTCCTAGTCATCACTGGAACACCTAATCCCTAACCCTAATTCTCAACCGCTAACCCTAACCGGAACCCTACCTACAACCCTAACACTGACAGTAACCCTTAGTTCTAACCCCAACGCTATGCCTAACAAAAACCCTAACCCTTCACCCAAACCCCTAAGCCTTACGCTAACCCTTAACCCTAATCCTAATCCTAACCATTAAACCTAACCCTAGTTCTTAAAGCTAACCCTAAACCTTACCCTCACGACTAGACCTAACCCTGACACTAACCTAACACCTAACCCTAACCAGAACCCCTAAAGCTAACCCTCAACCCTATCCCTAACCCTAGCAGTAAACTTTAACCCTAAACCTAAGCCCAACCCATAACCCTAATCCTATCCTTTTACCCTAAAACTAACCCCTAAACCTAACCCCTATACCTAACCCTAACTCTAACCCCAATCCTAATTCTAACCATACCCCTTCATAAAACACGAACTCCTAACCTCTAACCCTAACACTAACCAAAAACCCTAATCACTAATCCCTAACCCTAACGCTTAACCTTTACCCTAACCGTTAACCCTCACCCTAATTCTTAACACTGACCCTAACCTTAACCTTTAACTCTAAGCCTAACCCTTAACCCTACAGTAAGGAAGACCCTTAATGCTAATGGGATCCCTTATCCTTAACCCTAACACTACAGCTAAAAATAACCCTAACCTTTGATCCTTAAACCTAACCCCTAACAATTACTTTAACCCCAAACCCTAACCCTAATCCTAAGCATTAAACCTAACCCTATCTCTTAACCCTAACCCTAGCCCTTACCCTAACGCCTAGTTCTAACCCTAAATCTAACCTCCCGCCTAATCCTAACCTTAAGCCCTAATGTCAACGCTAACCCTGAACCCTAAACCTACCCGTAACCCTTAACACGAACCCTATCCGTAAACCTTAACCCTGACCCTAACCATTACCCGCACCCAAGCATTTAACCCTGACCCTAACCCTAAACCCTTATGATAACCCTAACACTAAACCCTAACACTAAGCCCAACACTTAACCCTAATCCTATCCCTTAACCCTAACCCTAACCCTAACCCTAATGCTAACCCCTAAACGTAACCCTAACCGTGAACAGTAAATCTAACCCTAACCTCTAACACAAACCATAGCACATAACTCTAACCCTAAAACAAACCCTAACCCTAACCCTAACCCTAAACCCTAACTCTTAACCTTAACCCTAAGCGTTAACTCTCACACTAACCTTTAATCCTAACCCTAATCCTAATCTTCAACCCTAAACCTAACACTTAACCTTAACCCTGTACCAAACCCTAACCCCTCATCTTAACCCTAACCTTAAACCTCAACCCTAAACCAAAGTGTAACCGTTAAATCTAAGAGTAACTTTTAACCCTAACCCGAATCCCTAACCCTAAGCCCTCACCCTAACACTAAACTTCATCCTTAACCCTAACCATAACCCTAACCCTAAATCTAATTCTCAGACTTCTTGCTTTCTTAGAGTTTAGAAAGCCTGCAATCCTCCCACGCCATGCGTGAAAGGAGGCTCTGCCACAGTGTCCTGCATGAAACCCAGAGGGCCATACACTGCGTGCGGTAGAGTGGGTTCCCAGCGACCATCCCAGACACCTAACTTTGCCTCCTAGGGCATACAGGGCCCGTGCCCTAAGCATAAACCTTACCCCTCACCCATAAGCCTAACCCACAACATAACACCTAACCCTGATCCTACTGCTCACCTTAACAGGTAAACCTCACCATAACCCTCACTTTAACCCCATATCTTAACGTTAATGCATGACACCCTGAGAACAAGCCCTATACCGTCATTATAACCCTACCTCCTAGTTATAACTGTAACACCTAATCCCTAATTCTGAAACGCCAACCCTAACCTTAACCCGACCAACAACACTAACACTAACCCTAACCCCTTACCCTAACCCTACGCCTAAAAGTAACCCTAACCGTTGATCCTTCGTCATAACCCCTAACCTTAACCCTAACCCTTAACCCTATTCCCAATCCTAACCATTAAACAGAACCCTAACTCTTAACCCTAACCCTAACCTTTACCCTAATGCCTAGAGATCTAACCCCAACACTGACCTACAGTTAACACTAACCCCAACCCCTAATGCTAACCTTAAACCTGAACCAAGGTCCTAACCCTTAACCCTAACACTATCCCTAACCCCTAAGCCTAACCCCAACTGTTAACCCTCTACCCCTCACCCTGAATCCTAACCCTATCCCTTAACCCTTACCCCTAACCCTAACGCTAACTCCAACCCTAAACCTTACCCTGGCCCCCTAACCCAGACTTAACACCTTACCCCTAACACTAACTCTAACCCTAACCACTAATCCCTAGCACCTAACCCTGACTCAAAACCTAACCCCTAACACGAAAAACCCTAACCCCAACCCCAACCCTAATTCTCACACTACTTCCATCCCCAGAGTGAAGCAAGCCTACAATACAGCCATGCCATGTGTGAGATGAGGCTCCGCCTGAGTCCTGCGTGTAGGTCCTGTCCCTAGGCCCAAGGAATGATGTTGAGCTTTCGTGGTGACACCGACCGCACCCCTCTCACCGTAGATTAACCAGGTCCTGTGCCCTTAAACTGACCGCTAAAGCTAAGCCCTACCACCAACGCTAACCCCTGACCCTGAACCTAAGCCATGAGCCTAAAGCCCAACATTAACTCTAGACCCTTACCCTATACCTAATCCCTAACCCTAATGCTAACCCCTAAACCCAACCCTAACCGTGACCAGTAAACCTAACCCTAACCCCTAACACAAACCATAGCACATAACTCTAACCCTAAGCCTAACCGTAAACCCTAACACTTAACCTTAAACCTAAGCGTTAACTCTCACGCTAACCTTTAATCCTAACCCTAATCCTAATCTTCAAACCTAAACGTCTACCAAACCCTAACCCCTCATCTTAACCCTAACCGTAAACCTCAACCCTAAACCGAACTGTAACCGTTAAACCTAAGAGTAACCTTTAACCCTAACCCTAATCCCTAACCTTAAGCCCTCACCCTAACACTAAACTTCATCCTTAACCCTAACCATAATCCTAACCCTAAATCTAATTCTCAGACTTCTTGCTTTCTTAGAGTTTAGAAAGCCTGCAATCCTCCCATGCCATGCGTGAAAGGAGGCTCTACCACTGTGTCCTGCATGAAACCCAAGGGCCCATACACAGAGTATGATAGAGTGGGTTCCCGGGTACAATCCCAGCCCCCTAAACTCCCCCCGCCCGCCCAATGCAGACAGGGCCCGTGCGCTAAGCATAAACAATACCTTTAACAGATAACCCTAACCCTGAACATAACACCCAACCCTGTTCCTATTTCTCCCCTTAACACGTAAACCTCACCATGATCCTAACTTTAACCTATTATCCTAACGTTAATGCATAACCCATTCCCTGAGAACAACCCCTATCCCATAATTCTAACCCTATCTCCTAGTCATCACTGGAACACCTAATCCCTAACCCTAATTCTAAACCACTAACCCTAACCGTATCCCTACCTACAACCCTAACACTGACAGTAACCCTTACTTCTAACCCCAACGCTATCCCTAACAAAAACATTAACCCTTCACCCTAACCCCTAAGCCTTACCCTAACCCTTAAACCTAATCCTAATCCTAACCATTAAACCTAACCCTAGCTCTTAAAGCTAAGCCTAAACCTTACCCTCACGACTAGACCTAACCCTGACACTAATCTAACACCTAACCCTAACCAGAACCCCTAAAGCTAACCCTGAACCCTATCCCTAACCCTAGCAGTAAACTTTAACCCTAAACCTAAGCCCAACCCGTAACCCTAATCCTATCCTTTTACCCTAAAACTAACCCCTAAACCTAACCCCTATACCTCACCCTAACTCTAACCCCAGTCCTAATTCTAAACATACCCCTTCATAAAACACTAACTCCTAACCGCTAACCCTAACACTAACCAAAAACCCTAATCACTAATCCCTAACCTTAACGCTTAACCTTTACCCTAACCGTTAACCCTCACCCTAAATCTTAACACTGACCCTAACCTTCACCTTTAACTCTAAGCCTAACCCTTAACCCTACAGTAAGGAAGACCCTTAATGCTAATGGGATCCCTTATCCCTAACCCTAACACTACAGCTAAAAATAAGCCTAAACTTTGATCCTTAAACCTAACCCCAACACTTACTTTAACCCCAAAACCTAACCCTAATCCTAAGCATTAAACCTAACCCTATCTCTTAACCCTAACGCTAGCCCTTACCCTAACGCCTAGATCTAACCCTAAATCTAACCTACCGCCTAATCCTAACCTTAAGCCCTAATGCTAACTCTAACCCTGAACCCTAAACCTACCCGTAACCCTTAACACTAACCCTATCTGTGAACCTTAACCCTGACCCTAACCATTACCCGCACCCAAGCATTTAACCCTGACCCTAACCCTAATCCTTAATGATAACCCTAACACTAAACCCTAACCCTAAGCCCAACACTTAACCCTAATTCTATCCCTTAACCCTAACCCTAACCCTAACCCTAATGCTAACCCCTAAACGTAACCCTAACCGTCACCAGTAAACCTAACCCTAACCTCTAACACAAACCACAGCACATAACTCTAACCCTAAAACTAACCCTAGCCCTAACCCTAAACCCTAACTCTTAACCTTAACCCTAAGCGTTAACTCTCACGCTAACCTTTAATCCTAACCCTAATCCTAATCTTCAACCCTAAACCTAACACTTAACCCTAACCCTGTACCAAACCCTAACCCCTCATCTTAACCCTAACCGTAAACCTCAACCCTAAACCAAAGTGTAACCGTTAAACCTAAGAGTAACCTTTAACCCTAACCCTAATCCCTAACCCTAAGCCCTCACCCTAACACTAAACTTCATCCTTCACCCTAACCATAATCCTAACCCTAAATCTAATTCTCAGACTTCTTGCTTTCTAAGACTTTAGAAAGCCTGCAATCCTCCCATGCCATGCGTGAAAGGAGGCTCTACCACTGTGTCCTGCATGAAACCCACGGGCCCATACCCAGAGTATGATAGAGTGGGTTCCCGGGTACAATCCCAGCCCCCTAAACTCCCCCCGCCCGCCTAATGCAGACAGGGCCCGTGCGCTAAGCATAAACAATACATTTAACAGATAACCCTAACCCTGAACATAACACCCAACCCTGTTCCTATTTCTCCCCTTAACACGTAAACCTCACCGTGCGCCTAACTTTAACCTCTTATCCTAACGTTAATGCATAACCCATTTCCTGAGAACAATCCCTATCCCATAATTCTAACCGTATCTCCTAGTCATAAGTGTGACACCTAATCCCTAACCCTAATTCTAAACCGCTAACCCTAACCGTAACCCTACCTACAACCCTAACACTGACAGTAAACCTTACTTCTAACCCCAACGCTATGCCTAACAAAAACCCTAACCCTTGACCATAACCCTTCACCCTAACCCCTAAGCCTTACCCTAATCCTAATCCTAACCATTAAACCTAACCCTAGCTCTTAAAGCTAACCCTAAACCTTACCCTCACGACTAGACCTAACCCTGACACTAACCTAACACCTAACCCTAACCAGAACCCCTAAAGCTAACCCTGAACCCGATCCCTAACCCTAGCAGTATACTTTAACCCTAAACCTAAGCCCAACCTGTAACCCTAATCCTATCCTTTTACCCTAAAACTAATCCCTAAACCTAACCCCTATACCTCACCCTAACTCTAACCCCAATCCTAATTCTAACCATACCCCTTCATAAAACACTCACTCCTAACCGCTAACCCTAACACTAACCAAAAACCCTAATCACTAATCCCTAAC
>NW_027182962.1:137500-227500 GCF_041146395.1 Eulemur rufifrons
CTCTTTCAGTCTTAGGGTGAAAGAGGATCAGCAGTTTTCAGCCCGTTTCTTTAAGAATCCTTTGATTCATCACCTGGCAATCTACCATGGTTCTCTGGACCCCTCAATGCGTGGGACCCTTTAACTGGATACTTCCAAGAATTATGCTGCAGAGCTTTTGAAATAACCACTACGTGGAGAATTATTTGCCAGTTTTTGCAGCACCTTTCACCATAATTGTGACAAGGTTCGTCTCTGCCTCCTTAAACCAAGCTGGCTGCCATGGACAAAACCATGCTGAGGCCTACCTCACTTGGTATTGCCTATACTTGGTACTGGAGCCTGGCAAGAAGCCAGTCTTTTAAGTATCATTCCACCAACCTTTTTCCATTGTTTTAAAAGGCAGAGCACCTTTTGCCAGTTAGCAAATGAGTTGCTGGAGGGCACGTTGTTGTGTGGGGTCAGGTGGTGTGTGAGGGGGCAGGCGCTCTGCCAGTCCAGTGTTTTTTTTTTTAATCCTCAGAGAGGAGAAGTTGGCATGTGTGCAGCAGGTGAAAAGTGCGGATCCTGTTTTAGTCTTAGACTGAAACAGGATCCACATTTTCTGCCCGTTCCTTTAAGAATCATTTGACTCTTCTTCCGTGAATCCACCATGGTTCTCTATAACCCTCTATGCGTGGCCCCAGGTAACTAGCTGGTTCCAAGAAGTATGCCATAGAGCTTTTGAAATAACCACTACGTGGAGAATTATTTGCCAGTTTTTGCAGCACCTTTCACCATAATTGTGACAAGGTACTTCTCTGCCTCCTTAATCCCAAGATGGCTGCCAGGGAAAAAACTATGCTGAGGCCTAGCTCACTTGGTGTTGCCGATACTTGGTACGGGAGCGTGGAATAAAACCAGTCTTTCAAGTATCATTCCACCATCCTTTTTCCATTATTTTAAAAGGCATAGCACCGTTTGCCAGTTAGCATAAGAATGAGTCACTGGAGGGGACGTTTTTGTGTGGGGTCGTGTGGTGTGTGTGGGGGGGCAAGCCCTCTGTCAGTCCAGTGGTTTGTTTTTATTATGCCCAGAGAGGAGAAGTGGGCATGTGTGTGGCAGGTGAAAAGTGCGGATCCTGTTTCAGACTTAGACTGAAACAGGATCCGCACTTTTCAGCCCGTTCCTTTAAGACTCCTTTGATTCATTCTCAATGATGGTGGAATGGTGGTGACCTCCTGGATTCGTGCTCCTGGAGTGGAAGGCATGGGTCTCCCACTGCCCACAACCCTAGAGGTTCACTTCCCCACAAGAACGGTGGTGTGAATCCATGGAGAATCAGCGTGGGACAGAGAGAGAGAGCAAGAAAAGACTGAGGTGATTAGGGAAATAAATCACCAAAATCTGGAGAGTGCGGGATGGCCAATAGAGAAGGGAGCACGGGACAGCTGTACCCACCTCACCAGAGAGTGGGGTGGGTTCAGCCCCACAGGAAAGCATCTTGTTCCCCCTCTGACCTCCACACCCACTCAATTGAGGATCTGCCTGAAGTCGGTGCAGAATCGCCACGGGAGATGTGGGGCTCTGCAGAGAGGAGACATTGGCAGGAGGCATTTTGGACCCTGGAGTGCTGTGCGCAGCTGACGCACCTAGCAACTGTCTCCTATACGCGGGCGGTGGGGCTGCTTTGGTCCCGGCTCTAGCAGATGCCAAACTGCCTCGTATAGGTGGGCGGCTGGATTCTCCCGGTCCCCGGCTCCTCTGGCCTCTGCCGGTCCCTGAGCATTCAACCCCAGTGACAGTGATCTGCAGACGGGCGGCCGCCATTGTCGGGGTCCACAGCCTAAACGCTGAGGAGCGATTGGGTACCGGGCGGCTCCCTGGGCGGCTCCCTTCCCTAGTCCACGGACCCTGACTAGGAGCTCCACCTTTGTGTGAACACTGAGTGCTTCCCCAGTCACGAGAGAGTAGAGCGTGGACCTTGCAGACATTGGGGTGGGGCAGACCATCGCCCGCGGGAACTGCAGTGGCTGGGGCGTTGGGCGAATGAGGGCACCGCTCCACTCTCCCTATCCACTGTCTTTCTCACAGAGAGAGACAGAAGCCACCTCGGGAGAGGAAGAGGGGCAGCCCCCCCAGCGGAGCTAGCAAAATCCTGAACAATATGTGAAGGGCTCCCCCTAGTGACAGAGGAGGCAGCTTACCTGGCACTCACAGTGTGCCCCTATCCAGACTAAAGCTGAAAGAAGGGATCTTAAGGATTCATTCAGATGGGAAGGGCTCAGCGAAGGAACTCTAGGAGTATAAAGAATCAAGCTGAAACCATGCCCTCAAAGAGGATTACTAGTTCTCCACCAATTAACACAGAGCAGATTCCAAATAGCAACATGTCACAGGAAGAATTTCAAACATGGATCATAAATACGCTGAACATTATGCAAGAAAAAATGGATAATCAACACAAAGAAACCACAAAAAAGATCCAGGACTTGGAAGAAAAATTCACCAAAGAAATTGAAATACTGAAGAAAAATCAAACTGAACTCCTGGAAATGAAAAATTTATTCAAGGAGCTACAAAACACAGTGGAAAGTCTCAAGAGCAGGGTAGATCAAACAGAAGAAAGAATCTCAGAGATCGAAGATAACACTTTCCAATTAAATAAGGCAGTCACAGAGTTAAAACAAAGAAACATGAGAAATAATCATAGTCTACAAGAAATGTGGGATTATGTGAAGAAGCCTAACGTGAGAGTTATCGGCATTCCTGAGGGTGAAGAAGACAATAAGCAAGGGTTGAATAAAGTATCTGAAGATATAATTGAGGAAAATTTCCCAGGCCTTGCCAAATCTCTAGATACACAGGTTCAAGAAGCTCAAAGAACCTCTGAGAGATTCATACCAAATAGGAAGACACCACGTCATGTAGTTATCAGACTGACCAAAATATCCACTAACGAGGCCCTTCTTCAATCTGTAAGGAGAAAGAAACAAGTAACATACAAAGGAAAGCCCATCCGAATCACGCCAGATTTCTCAACTGAAACCTTACAAGCAAGAAGAGATTGGAGCCCCATTCTCACTCTTCTGAAACAGAATAATGCCCAGCCTAGAATCCTGTACCCAGATAAGCTCAGTTTTATATATGAAGGTGAAATTAAGACATTCTCAGATAAACAAAAACTCAGAGAATTCACCAAGACAAGAGCAGCTTTCCAAGAAGTATTCAAAACAGAGTTACACGTGGTCCAGCACAAGAAGGACCCTCGAATGTAACACTAATCAAGAGATAAATATGAAAACACAGTTATCATAATGGCTCAAGAGAGAAAACAGATCAATGAAATTCAACCCAACATGAGGAACAGCAATCTGTCTCGCTTATCAGTTCTCTCATTAAATGTGAATGGATTGAATTCCCCACTCAAGAGACATGGACTGGCCCGATGGATAAACAAGATATAAGCCAAGTATCTGCTGTCTTCAGGAAACTCATCTAACCTGCAAGGATGCATTTAGACTGAAAATAAAAGGGTGGAAATCAATATTCCAAGCAAATGGAACCCAAAAGAAAGCTGGCGTGGCAGTTCTAATCTCCGATAACGTAGTTTTTAAATCAACAAAAGTAAAGAAAGACAAAGATGGTTACTATATACTGGTGAAGGGTACAATTCAACAAGAAGACATAACTATACTTAACATATATGCACCCGATCTAGGTGCACCCAGATTCATAAAGCAAACCCTACTTGATCTGAACCAAATGATAGATAACAACACTTTAGTAGCCAGAGATTTTAACACGCCACTGACAGTTCAAGACAGATCCTCCAAACAAAAAATAAACAAAGAAATATTGGACGTAAATAGAATGCTAGAACAAATGGGCCTGACTGACATCTACAGGACATTCTACCCAAATACCACTGAATATAAGTTCTTCTCATCAGCTCATGGGACATTCTCCAAGATTGACCATATCTTAGGACATAAAGAATGTCTTAAAAAATTTAAAAATATAGAAATAATACCATGCAGCTTCTTGGATCACAGTGGAATAAAAGTAACAATGAACCCTAACAGAAATCCTCATTTCTACTCAAAGTCATGGAAGCTAAATAACCTTCTCCTGAACAATCATTTTATAAATGAAGAAATCAAGTCAGAAATCAAAAGATTCTTTGAATTAAACGACAAAGGAGATACAACTTATCAAAATCTGTGGGACACAGCTAAAGCAGTCCTGAGAGGAAAATTTATTTCCATAAATGCCTATACCAAAAAGACAGAAAACTTACAAATAGACAATCTAATGAATAGACTCAAAGAGCTGGAGAAGAAAGAAGAGACCAAACCCAAACCCAGCAGAAGGAAATTATTAAGATTAAATCAGAACTAAATGAAAAGGACCATAAGGGAGCATAAGGGAGATTAAACCAAACCATAACGGAGATTAATAAAACCAAAAGTTGGTTCTTTGAAAAAATAAACAAAATTGACACACTTCTGGCTAAACTAACCAAGAGCAGAAAAGAAAAATCTCTTATAACCTCGATCAGGAACACGAAAGGAGTAATCACGACTGATGCCACAGAGATACATGATATCATCTATGAATTCTACAAAAATCTTTATGCACACAAATTAGAAAACCTGGAGGAAATGGACAAATTCTTATAAACACACAGCCTTCCCAGGCTCAACCAGGAAGAAATAGAATTCCTGAATAGACCGATATCTAGATCTGAAATTGAAACAGCAATAAAAAACCTTCCCAAAAAGAAAAGCCCTGGACCAGATGGGTTCACACCTGAATTCTACCATACCTACAAAGAAGAACTGGTGCCCATCGTACATAAACTATTCTCCAATATAGAGAAGGATGGGATTCTCCCCAACACTTTTTACCAAGCCAACATAATCCTGATACCAAATCCAGGAAAGGATGCAACTAAAACAGAGAACTATAGACCAATTTCTCTTATGAATATAGATGCAAAAATTCTCAATAAAATTCTAACAAATCGAATCCAAGTGCTTATCAAAAAAATAATCCATCACGACCAAGTGGGCTTCATCCCAGAGATGCAGGGATGGTTTGACATATGGGAATGTAATTCATCACATAAATAGAAGCAAAAATAAAGATCAGATGATCCTCTCAATAGATGCAGAGAAAGCATTTGACAAAATTCAACACCCTTTTATGATAAGAACACTTAACAAAATAGGCATAGATGGGGCCTATATAAAAATGATACAAGCCATATACGACAAACCCTCAGCCAACATCATACTGAATGGGGAAAAACTGAAAGCATTCCCACTTCAAACTGGAACCAGACAAGGCTTACCACTGTCCCCATTACTTTTCTACATAGTATTGGAAGTCCTTGCAAGAGCTATCAGGCAAGAGAGCAGAATCAAGGGAGTTGAAATAGGGACAGAAGAGATCAAACTCTCACTCTTTGCTGATGATATGATGTTATATCTATAAAACCCCAAGGTTTCAACCAAGAGACTCCTGGAATTGATCAATGAATTCAGTAAAGTCTCAGGATACAAAATCAATACACACAAATCAGAGGCATTCATATATGCCAATAACAGTCAAATGGAAAACCAAATTAAGGACTCAATACCCTTCAAAATAGCAACAAAGAAAATAAAATACCTAGGAATTTATTTAACTAAGGAGGTAAAGGACCTCTATAGGGAGAACTATGAAACACTGAGGAAGGAAATTGCAGAACATGTAAATAGGTGGAAAACCATACCATGCTCATGGATCGGTAGAATCAACATTGTTAAAATGTCTATACTGCCCAAAGTTATCTACAGATTCAATGCAATCCTTATTAAATTACCAACATCTTTTTTCACAGACATAGGAAAAATAATTTTACGCTTTGTATGGAACCAGGGAAGACCCCGTTTAGCAAAAGCAATCTTAAACAACAAAAACAAAATGGGAAGTATTAATTTGCCAGACTTCAAACTATACTACAAGGCTGTGGTTCTTAAAACAGCCTGGTACTGGCACAAGTGCAGGGACACAGACCAGTGGAACAGAACAGAAAATCCCAATATAAAACCATCCTCATATAGCCACCTAATCTTTGACAAAGCAGACAAAAACATACTCTGGGGAAAAGATTCCTTATTTAATAAATGGTGCTGGGAAAACTGGATATCCACATGTAGAAGACTAAAACAGGACACATAACTCTCACCCCTCACAAAAATCAAATCACAGTGGTTAACAGACTTAAACCTAAGGTCAGAAACTATTAGAATTCTAGAAGAAAATGTAGGAAAGACTCTTACAGACATTGGCCTAGGCAAAGAATTTATGAAGAAGACCCCTAAAGCAATCACAGCAACAACAAAAATAAATAAATGGGACCTGATCAAATTAAAAAGCTTCTGCACAGCCAAAGAAACAGTCACGAGAGTAAATGGACAACCTACAGAATGGGAAAAAATTTTCGCATACTACACATCAGATAAAGGACTGATAACAAGAATCTATTTAGAACTCAGGAAAATCAGTAAGAAAAAATCAAACAACCCTATCAAAAAGTGGGCAAAGGACATAAATAGAAATTTTTCAAAAGAAGATATAAAAATGGCTAACAAACATATGAAAAAGTGTTCAACATCTCTAATCATCAGGGAAATGCAAATCAAAACCACAATGAGATATCACTTAACTCCAGTGGGAATGGCCTTTATCAAAAAGTCCCAAAACTATACATGTTGGTGTGGGTGTGGGGAGATAGGTACATTCATACACTGCTGGTGGGACTGTAAACTAGTGCAGCCCCTGTGGAAAGCAATGTGGAGATACCTTAAACAGATTCAAGTAGACCTACCATTCGATCCAGCAATTCCATTATTGGACATCTACCCAGAAGAACAAAAGTCATTCTATAAAAAAGACACCTGCACCTGAATGATTATAGCAGCACAATTCACAATCACAAAGATGTGGAAACAACCCAAATGCCCATCAATTCATGAATGGATTAGCAAAATGTGGTATATGTATACCATGGAATATTACTCAGCTATTAGAAATAATGGCGATATGGCATCTCTTTGGTTCTCCTGGAGAGAGCTGGATCCCATTCTATTAAGTGAAGTATCCCAAGAATGGAAAAATAAGCACCACATGTACTCACCAGCAAATTGGTTTCCCTGAGTGCACATTTGGGAACAACACCAATTGGGTATCGGACAGAGGTTGGGGCCGGGTGGAAGGGATGGGTGTATACCTACTTGATGAATGTGATGTGCACTGCCTGGGGAATGGACACCCTTCAAGTTCTAACTGGGGGGGATGGGGTGGGGGAGAGGAGGGGTGCACACCTACATGATGAATGTGATGTGCACTGACTAGGGAATGGACAAAATTGAAGCTCAGAATCGGGGGAAAGGGGAGGCATGGGGAATGTATATAGCCTGATCTTTTGTACCCCCATAATGAGCTAACAAACAAACAAACAAACAAAAAAGAATCGTTTGATTCATCAGCTGGGAATACACCATGGTTCTTTAAAGACCTCTATGCGTGGGCCCAGGTAACTGGCTAGTTCCAAGAAGTATGCCACAGAGCTTTTGAAATAACCACTACGTTGAGAATTATTTGCTAGTTTTTGCACCACCTTTCACCATAATTGTGATAAGGTTCGTCCGTGCCTCCTTCAACCCAAGATGGCTGGGGCGGACAAAACTATGCTGAGGCCTAGTTCACTTGGTGTTGCCGATAGTTGGTACTGGAGCCTGGCAAGAAGCCATGCTATTAAGAGTCATTCCACCATCCTTTCTCCATCATTTTAAAAGGCAGAACACCTTTTTCCAGTTATCATAAGAATGAGTTGCTGGAGGGGACGTTTTTGAGTGGGGTCGGGTGGTGCGTTGAGGGGAAGGCTCTCTGTCTGTCTGGTGGTTTGTCTTTATTATGCCCAAAGAGGAGAGGTGGGCATGTGTGTGGCAGGTGAAAAGTACGGATCCTGTTTCAGTCTTAGACTGAAACAGGATCCGCACTTTTCAGCCAGTTCCTTTACGAATCCTTTGATTCATCAGCTGGGAATCCACCATGGCTGTCGAGACCCCTCTATGTGTGGGCCCAGGTAACTGGCTAGTTCCAAGATGTATGCCGTAGAGCTTTTGAAATAACCACTACGTTGAGAATTGTTTGCCAGTTTTTGCAGCACCTTTGACCATAATTGTGATAAGGTTCATCTGTGCCTCCTTAAACCCAAGCAGGCTGCCACGGACAAAACTATGCTGAGGCCTAGCTCCCTTGGTGTACCGATACATTTTACTGGAGCCTGGCAAGAAGCCATTTTTTTTAAGTACAATTCCACCGTCTTTTCTCCATTATTTTAAAAGGCAGTGCACCTTTAGCCAGTTAGCATAAAGATGAGTCACTGGAGCGGCTTTTTGTGTGGGGTTGGGTGTGTGTGGGAGGGCAGGCCCTCTGTCAGTCCGGTGGTTTGTTTTTATTATTCCCAGAGAGGAGAAGCGGGCATGTATGTGGCAGGTGAAAACTTTGGATCCTGTTTCAGTCTGAAACAGTATCTCCGCTTTTGAGCCTGTTCCTTTTGGAATCCTTTAATTCATCAGTTGGGAATCCACCATGGTTCTCTAGACCTCCCTGAGCGTGGGCCCAGGTAACTGGCTAGTTCCAAGAAGTATGCCGCAGAGCTTTGGAAATAACCACTACATTGAGTATTATTTGCCAGTTTTTGCAGCAACTTTCACAATGATTGTGAAAAGGTTAGGCAGTGCATCCTGAAACCCAAGCTGGCTTCCACAGAAAAAACTACGGTTAGGCCAATCTCCCTTGGAGTTGCCGATAATTGGTACTGGTCCGTGGCAAGAAGCCATTCCTTTAAGTATCATTCCACCTTCCTTTCACAACTATTTTAAAAGGCAGAGCACCTATTGCCATTTAGCTTAAGGATGAGTCGCTGGAGGAAACGTTTTTGTGTGGGGTGGGAGAGGCAGAGCCAGGCCCTCTGTCAGTCCAGTGGTTTGTTTTTATTATCCCCGGAGAGGAGAAGTGGACATGTGTGTGGCAAGTGAAAAGTGTGGATCCTGTTTCAGTCTTAGACTGATACAGGATCGGCACTTTTCATCCTGTTCCTTTAAGAATCCTTTGCTTCATCAGCTGGGAATCCACCATAGTTCTCTACACCCCACTATGTGTGGGCCCACTTAACAGGCTAGTTCAAAGAAGTATGCCACAGAGCATTTGAAATAACCACTACCATGGAAATTATTTGCCAGCTTTTCCAGCACTTTTACCATAAATTTGATAAGGTTCATTTGTGCTTCCTTAAACCCTAGATGGCTTCCATGGACAAACCTATACTGAGGGTTCTCTCGCTTGGTGTTGCCAATACTTGGTACGGGAGTCTGACAAGAATCCAGTCTTTTAATTATCATTGCACCATCCTTTCTCCCTTATATTAAAAGGTGAGCAACTTTCGGCAGTTAGCATAAGGATGAGTCAACGGAGGGGATGTTTTTGGGTGGGATCGGGGTGGTTTGGGGGACAGTCCCTCTGTCAGTCTGGTTGTTTGTGTTTATTATGCCCAGACAGGGAAGTGGATATATTTGTGGCAGGTGAAATGTGCGGATCCTGTTTCAGTTAGACTGAAACAGTATCCGCACTTTTCAGCTGGTTCCATTAAAAATCCTTTGATTCATCAGCTGGGAATCCACCATGGTTCCTTAGAACCCTCCATGCATGGGCCCATGAACTGGCCTGTACCAAGATGTATGCTGCACAGCTTTTGAGATAAACACTACGTGTAGAATTATTTGCCAGTTTCTGCAGCACATATCACCATAATTGTGATAAGGATCGTCTGTGCCTCCTTAAACACAAGATGGCTGCCACGGAGAAAACTATGCTGAGGCCTAGGTCACTTGGATTTCACGACACTTGTTACTGGAGGCTGGAAGGAGGCCATTCTTTTAAGTATCATTCCACCATACTTTCCCCATTATTTTAAAATGCACGGAAACCTTTGCAAGTTAGCATAATAATTAGTAGCTGGAGGGGACATTTTTATTTGTGGGGTCGGTGTGGGTGGGGGGCGCAGGCCCTCTGTCAGTTCGCTGGATTGTTTTTATTTTCCCCAGACCGGAGAAGTGGGCATGTGTGTGGCAGGTGAAAAGTTCGGATCCCGTTTCTGTCTTAGACTGAAACAGAAACCGCACTTTTCACCCCGTTCCATTAAGAATCCCTTGCTTCATCAGCTGGGAATCCACCATGGGCCTCTAGACTGCTCTATGCGTGGGCCCAGTTAACTGGCTAGTTCAAAGAATTATGCCGCAGAGCTTTTCAAGTAACCACTACCATGAGAATTACTTGACCGCTTTTGCAGCACCTTTGACCATAATTGTGATAAGGTTCATCTGTGCCTCCTTAAACCCAAGATGGCTGCCAGGGACAAACGTGTGCTGAGGCCTAGGTGACTTGCTGTTGCGAATACTTGGTATGGGAGTCTGGCAATAAGCCAGTCTTTTAGGTATAATTCCACCATTCTATCTCCATTATTTTAAAAGGCAGAGGACGTATTGCCAGATAGCATAAGGATCAGTCGCTGGAGGGCACGATTTTGTGTGGGGTGGTGGGGGGCGGGGGCAGGCCATCTGTCAATCCGATGGGTTGTTTTTGTTATCCCTAGAGAGGAGAAGTGGGCATGTGTGTTGCAGGCAAAAAGTCAGAATCCTGTTTCAGTCAGGATCTGCACTTTTCAGCCTGTTCCTTTAAGAATCCTTAGATTCATCACCTTGGAATCCACCATGGTTCTCTAGACCCCTCTATGCGTGGGCCCAGGTAACTGGCTTCTTCCAAGAAGTATGCCACAGAGCTTTTGAATTAAACAGTACGTTGAGAATTATTTGCCGGGTTTTCAGCACGTTTCACCATAATTATGATAAAGTTTGTATGTGCCTCCTTAAACCCAACATGGCTGCCACGGGCATAACTATGCTGAGGCGTAGCTGACTTGGTGTTGCCTATTTTTGTTAGTGGAGACTGACAAGAAGCCATTCTTCTAAGTATCACTCCACCGTCCTTTCTCCATTGTTTAAAAATGCAGGGAAATTTTGCAAGTTAGCATAATAATTAGTAGCTGGAGGGGAATTTTTTTGGGGGGGATCTGCGTGGGTGGAAGGGGGGCAGGCCCTTTGTCAGTTCGCTGGTTTGTTTTTATTATCCCCAGAGAGGAAAAGTGGGCATGTGTGTGGCAGGTGAAAAGTGTGCGTCCTGTTTCAGTCTTAGACAGACACAGGATCTGCACTTTTCACCCCGTTCCATTAAGAATCCTTTGCTTCATCAGCTGGGAATCCACCATGGTTCTCTAGACCCCTCTTTTAGTGCACACAGAAAACTGCCTGGTTCCAAGAAGTTTTCCTCAGAGCTTTTGAAATAACCACTACTATGGAAATTATTTGCCAGCTTTTCCAGCACTTTTACCATAATTTTGATAAGGTTCATCTGTGCTTCCTAAAACCCTAGATGGCAGCCACGGACAAACCTATGCTGACACCTAGGTCACTTCCTGTTGCCAATAATTGGTATGGGAGTCTGGCAAAAGGCCAGTCTTTTAGGTATAATTCCACCATCCTATCTTCATTATTTTAAAACGCAGAGGACCTTTCGCCAGATAGCATAAGGATGAGTCGCTGGAGGGGACCTTTTTGTGTACAGTGTTGGGGGGCGGGGGAGGACATCTGTCAATCCGATTGATTGTTTTTATTATCCCTAGAGAGGAGAAGTGGGCATGTGTGTTGCAGGCAAAAAGTGCATATAGTGTTTCAGTCTCAGACTGAAACAGGATCCGCACTTTTCAGCCTGTTCCTTTAAGAATCCTTTGATTCATCACCTGGGAATCCATCATGGTTCTCTAGACCCCTCTATGCGTGGGCCCAGAAAACTGCCGGGTTCCAAGAAGTATTCCACAGAGCTTTTGAAAAAACCACTACGTTGAGAATTATTTGCCAGGTTTTGCAGCACCTTTCATCATAATTGTCATAAGGTTCGTCTCGAGATGGCTGCCATGGACAAAACTATGCTGAGGCCGAGCTCACTTTGTGTGGCCGATCCTTGGTACTGGAGACTGGAAAGAATACATTCTTTTAAGTATCATTTCACCATCCTTCTCCACTATTTTAAAAGTCAGAGCACCTTTTGGCAGTTAGAATAACAAGGAGTCGCTGGACGGGAAGTTTTTATGTGGGGTCTGGGGGCTGGTGCGGCAAGCCCTCCGCCAGTTCTGCGGTTTCTTTTTATTATCCCCAGAGAGGAGAAGTGGGCATGTGTTTGGCAGGTGAAAAGTGCAGATCCTGTTTCAGAGTATGAAACAGGATCCGCATGTTCATCCTGTTCCTTTAAGAATCCTTTGCTTCATCAGCTGGGAATCCACCATAGTTCTCTACACCGCACTATGCGTGGGCCCAGTTAACTGGCTAGTTCAAAGAAGTATGCCGCAGAGCTTTTGAAATAACCACTACCATGAGAATTATTTAACAGCTTTCGCAGCACCTTTTATTATAATTGTTATAAGGTTCATCTGTGTCTCCTGAAACCCAAGATGGCTGCCATGGACAAACCTATGCTGAGGCCTACGTCACTTGCTGTTGCCAATACTTGGTATGGGAATCTGGCAATAAGCCAGTCTTTTAGGTATAATTCTACCATCCTATCTCCAGTTTTTTAAAAGGCTTATGACCTTTCACCAGATAGCATAAGGACGAGTCGCTGGAGCAGACTATTTTGTGTGGGGTGGTGGGGGCCGGGGGCAGGGCATCTGTAAATCCGATGGGCTGTTTTTGTTATCCCTAGAGATGAGAAGGGCGAATGTGTGTTGCAGGCAAAATGTGCGGATCCTGTTTCACACTTAGACTGAAAGAGGATCTGCACTTTTGAGCCTGTTCCTTTAAGAATCCTTTGATTCATCACCTGGGAATCCACCATGGTTCTCTAGACCTCTCTTTGCATGGGCACAGGTAACTGGCTTGTTCCAAGAAGTATGCGACAGAGCTTTTGAATTAACCAGTACTTTTAGAATTGTCAGGTTTTTAGCATGTTTAACCGTAATTGTGATAACGTTTGAATGTGCCTCCTTAAACCCAAGATGGCTGCCACGGATATAAATATGCTGAGGCATAGCTGACTTGTTGATGCCTATTTTTGTTAGTGGAGACTGACAAGAAGACATTCTTCTAAGTATCATCCCACCATCATTTTTCCATTGCGTAAAAATGGAGGGAAATTTTGCAAGTTAGTATTATAATTAGACGTAGGGTACGTATTTTTTTTTCTTTTTTTGTGGGGTAGGAGTGGATAGGCGTTTCAGGCCCTCTGTGAGTTCGCTGGTTTTCTTTTATTATCCCCAGAGAGGACAAGTGGGCATGTGTTTGGCAGGTGAAAAGTGTGGATTCTATTTCAGAGAATTAAACAGAATCCACATGGTCATCCCATTCCTTTAAGAATCCTTTGCTTCATCAGCTGGGAATCCACCATGGTTCTATATACTCCTCTATGCGTTGGCACAGGTAACTGGCTTGTTCCAAGAAGTATGCCGCAGAGCTTTTCAATTAACCAGTACATTGAAAATTATTTGCAGGTTTTCAGCATTTCACCCTAATTGTAATAACGTTTGTATGTGCCTCCTGAAACCCAAGATGGCTGCCACGGACATAACTATGCTGAGGTGTAGCCGACTTGGTGTTGCCTATTTTTGTCAGCGGAGACTAACAAGAAGCCATTCTAAGTATAAGCCCACCGTCATTTTTCCATTGTTAAAAAATGCAGGGAAATTTTGCAAGTTAGCTTTATAATTAGTAGCTGGAGAATACGTTTTTTTCTTTTTTTTCGTCGGGTCGGTGTCGATGGGGGGGTCAGGCCCTCTATAAATTTGCTGGTTTGTTTTTATTATCCCCAGAGAGGGGAAGTCGGCATTTCATGGCAGCTGAAAAGTGCGGATACTCTTTCAGAGAATTAAACAGCATTCGCATGGTCATCCCGTTCCTTTAAGAATCCTGGAAGGGCGAGGTGGCTCACGCCTGTAATCCTAGCACTCTGGGAGGCCGAGGCGGGTGGATCGCTCGAGGTCAGCAGTTCGAGACCAGCCTGAGCAAGAGCGAGACCCCGTCTCTACTAAAAATAGAAAGACATTATATGGACAACTAAAAATTTATATAGAAAAAATTAGCCGGGCACAGTGGCGCATGCCTGTAGTCCCAGCTACTCGGGAGGCTGAGGCAGTATGATCGTTTAAGCCGAGGAGTCTGAGGTTGCTGTGAACTAAGCTGACGCCACAGCACTCACTCTAGCCTGGGCAACAAATTGAGACTCTGTCTCAACAAAAAAAAAAAAAAAAAAAAAGAATCCTTTGCTTCATCAGCTGGAAATCCACCATGGTTCTATATACTCCTCTTTGCGTGGGAACAGGTAAATGGCTTGTTCCAAGAAGTATGCCGCAGAGCTTTTGAATTAACCACTACGTTGAAAATTATTTGCAGGTGTTCAGCGTTTCACCATAATTGTGATAACGTTTGTTTGTGCCTCCTGAAACCCAAGAAGGCTGCGACGGACATAACTATGCTGAGGAGTAGCTGACTTGGTGTTGCCTATTTTTGTTAGTGGAGACTGACAAGAAGCCATTCTTCTAAGTATCATCCCACCACCATTTTTGCATTGTTTTAAAATGCAGGGAAATTTTGCAAGTTAGCATTATAATTAGTAGCTGGAGGGTACGGTTTTTTTTTGTGTGTGTGGTCGATGTGGATGGGGGGGTCAGGCCCTCTGTCAGTTCGCTGGTTAGTTTATATTATCCCCAGAGAGGAGAAGTGGGCATGTTTTTGGCAGGTGAAAAGGGCGGATTCTGTTTCAGAGAATTAAACAGGATCCGCATGGTAATCCCGTTCCTTTAAGAATCCTTTGCTTCATGAGCTGGGAATCCACCATGGTTGTATATACTTCTCTATGCGTCGGCACAGGAAACTGGCTTGTTCCAAGAAGTATGCCTCAGAGCTTTTCAATTAACCAGTATGTTGAAAATCCTTTGCAGGTTTTCAGCGTTTCACCATAATTGTGATAACGTGTGTATGTGCCTACTGAAAACAAATATGGCTGCTCCGGACATAACTATGCTGAGGCGTAGCTGACTTGGTGTTGCCTATTTTTGTTAGTGGAGACTGACAAGAAGCCATTCTTCTAAGTATCATCCCGCCATCATTTCTCCATTGTTTAAAAATGCAGGGAAATTTTGCAAATTGGCATTATAATTAGTAGCTGGAGGGTACTTTTTTTTTTGTGGGGTCGGTCAGGTTGGGTGTTCAGGCCCTCTGTCAGATCGCTGGTTTGTTTTTATTATCCCCAGAGAAGAGTAGTGGGCATGTGTTTGGCAGGTGAAAAGTGCGGATTCTGTTTCAGAGAATTAAACAGGATCCGCATGGTCATCTCATTCCTTTAAGAATCCTTTGCTTCATCAGCTGGGATTCCACCATGTTTCTATATACTCCTCTATGCGTGGGCACAGGTGCCTGGCTTGTTCCAAGAAGTATACTGGAGAGTTTTCAAATTAACCAGTACGTTGAAAATTATTTGCAGGTTTTCAGCGTTTCACCATAATTTTGATAACGTTTGTATGTGCCTCCTGAAACCCAAGAAGGCTGCGACGGACATAACTATGCTGAGGAGTAGCTGACTTGGTGTTGCCTATTTTTGTTATTGGAGACAGACAAGAAGCCATTCTTCTAAGTATCATCCCACCACCATTTTTGCATTTTTTAACATGCAGGGAAATTTTGCAAGTTAGCATTATAATTAGTAGCTGGAGGGTACGGTTTTTTTTGTGTGTGGGGGATGTGAATGGGCGGGTCAGGCCCTCTGTCAGTTCGCTGGTTAGTTTTTATTATAACCAGAGAGGAGAAGTGGGCATGTGTTTGGCAGGTGAAAAGGGCGGATTCTGTTTCAGAGAATTAACGTTGATCCCCATGGTCATCCCGTTCCTTTAATAATCATTTACTTCTTCAGCTGGAAATCCACCATGGTTCTATATACTCCTCTTTGCGTGGGAACAGGTAACTGGCTTGTTCCAAGAAGTATGCCGCAGTGCTTTTCAATTAACCACTACGTTGAAAATTATTTGCAGGTGTTCAGCGTTTCACCATAATTGTGATAACGTTTGTTTGTGCCTCCTGAAACCCAAGAAGGCTGCGACGGACATAACGATGCTGAGGCGTAGCTGACTTGGTTTTGCCTATTTTTGTTAGTGGAGACTGACAAGAATCCATTCTTCTAAGTATCATCTCACCATCATTTTTCCATTGTTTAAAAATGCAGGAAAATTTTGCAAGTTAGCTTTAAAATTAGTAGCTGGAGGCTACGGTGTTTTTTTTTTTTTTCCTGTGGGGTCGGTGTGGATGTGTTGGTCAGGCCCTCTGTCAGTTCGCTGGTTTGTTTTTATTATCCCCAGAGAGGAGAAGTGGGTATTAGTATGGCAGGTGAAAACTGCGGATCTGTTTCAGAGAATTAAACAGGATCCGCATGGTAATCCCGTTCCTTTAAGAATCCTTTGCTTCATGAGCTGGGAATCCACCATGATTCTATATACTTCTCTATGCGTGGGCACAGGAAACTGGCTTGTTCCAAGAAGTATGCCTCAGAGCTTTTCAATTAACCAGTATGTTGAAAATCCTTTGCAGGTTTTCAGCGTTTCACCATAATTGTGATAACGTGTGTATGTGTCTCCTGAAACCAAATATGGCTGATACGGACATAACTATGCTGAGGCGTAGCTGACTTGGTGTTGCCTATTTTTGTCAGTGGAGACTGACAAGAAGCCATTCTTCTAAGTATCATTCCACCATCATTTCTCCATTGTTTAAAAATGCAGGGAAATTTTGCAAATTGGCATTATAATTAGTAGCTGGAGGGTACTTTTTTTTTTTGTGGGGTCGGTCAGGATGGGTGTTCAGGCCCTCTGTCAGATCGCTGGTTTGTTTTTATTATCCCCAGAGAAGAGTAGTGGGCATGTGTTTGGCAGGTGAAAAGTTTGGATTCTGTTTCAGAGAATGAAACAGGATCCGCATGCTCATCCCGTTCCTTTTGGAAACTTTTGCTTCATCAGCTGGAAATCCATCATGGTTCTATATACTCCTCTATGTGTGGGCACAGGTAACTGGCTTGTTCCAAGAAGTATGCCGCAGAGCTTTTCAATTAAGCAGTACGTTGAAAATTATTTGCAGGTTTTCAGCGTTTCACCATAATTTTGATAACCTTTGTATGTGTCTCCTGAAACCCAATATGGCTGCCAAGGACATAAGTATGCTGAGGCGTAGCTGACTTCGTGTTGCCTATTTTTGTTAGTGGAGACTGACAAGAAGCCATTCTTCTACGTATCATCCCACCACCATTTTTCCATTGTTTAAAAATGCAGGGAAATTTTGCAAGTTAGCATTATAATTAGTAGCTGGAGGGTACTTTTTTTTTTTTTTGGTGGGGTCAGTGTGGATGGGTTGTTCAGGCCATCTGTCAATTCACTGGTTTGTTTTTATTATCCCCAGAGAGGAGAAGTGGGCATGTGTTTGCAGGTGAAAAGTGCGGATTCTGTTTCAGAGAATGAAACAGGATCCGCATGGTCATCTCATTCCTTTAAGAATCCTTTGCTTCATCAGCTGGGATTCCACCATGTTTCTATATCCTCCTCTATGCGTGGGCACAGGTACCTGGCTTGTTCCAAGAACTATGCTGGAGAGTTTTCAAATTATCCAGTACGTTGAAAATTATTTGCAGGTTTTCAGCGTTTCACCATAGTTTTCATAAGGTTTGTATGTGCCTCCTGAAACCCAAGAAGGCTGCGACGGACATAACTATGCTGAGGAGTAGCTGACTTGGTGTTGCCTATTTTTGTTAGTGGAGACAGACAAGAAGCCATTCTTCAAGTATCATCCCACCACCATTTTTCCATTGTTTTAAAAGTCAGGGAAATTTTGCAAGTTAGCATTATAATTAGTAGCTGGAGGGTACGGGTTTTTTTTGTGTGTGGTCGATGTGGATGGGGGGGGGTCAGGCCCTCGGTCAGTTCGCTGGTTAGTTTTTATTATCCCCAGAGAGGAGAAGTGGGCATGTGTTTGGCAGGTGAAAAGTTCGGATTCTGTTTCAGAGAATGAAACAGGATCGGCATGCTCATCCCGTTCCTTTAGGAAAGCTTTGCTTCATCAGCTGGGAATCCACCATGATTCTATATACTCCTCTATGTGTGGGCACAGGTAACTGGCTTGTCCCAAGAAGTATGCCGCAGAGCTTTTCAATTAAGCAGTACGTTGAATATTATTTGCAGGTTTTCAGCGTTTCACCATAATTCTCATAACGTTTGTATGTGTCTCCTGAAACCCAATATGGCTGCCAAGGGCATAAGTATGCTGAGGCGTAGCTGTCTTCGTGTTGCCTATTTTTGTTAGTGGAGACTGACAAGAAGCCATTCTTCTAAGAAGCATCCCACCATCATTTTTCCATTGTTTAAAAATGCAGGGAAATTTTGCAAGTTAGCATTATAATTAGTAGCTGGAGGGTACTTTTTTTTTTTTTTTTGTGGGGTCAGTGTGGATGGATTGGTCAGGCCATCTGTCAATTCACTGGTTTGTTTTTATTATCCCCAGAGAGGAGAAGTGGGCATGTGTTTGGCAGGTGAAAAGTGCGGATTCTCTTTCAGAGAATTAAACAGGATCCGCATGGTCATCTCATTCCTTTAAGAATCCTTTGCTTCATCAGCTGGGATTCCACCATGTTTCTATATACTCCTCTATGCGTGGGCACAGGTCCTGGCTTGTTCCAAGAAGTATGCCGGAGAGCTTTTCAATTAACCACTACGTTGAAAATTATTTGCAGGTTTTCAGCGTTTCATCATAATTTTGATAACGTTTGTATGTGCCTCCTGAAACCCAAGAAGGCTGCAATGGACATAACTATGCTGAGGAGTAGCTGACTTGGTGTTGCCTATTTTTGTTAGTGGAGACAGACAAGAAGCCATTTTTCTAAGTATCATCCCACCACCATTTTTGCATTGTTTTTAAATGCAGGGAAATTTTGCAAGTTAGCATTATAATTAGTAGCTGGAGGGTACAGTTTTTTTTTTTGTGTGTGGTCGATGTGAATGGGGGTGTCAGGCCCTCTGTCAGTTCGCTGGTTAGTTTTTATTATAACCAGAGAGGAGTAGTGGGCATGTGTTTGGCAGGTGAAAAGTGCGGATTCTGTTTCAGAGAATTAACGGTGATCCCCATGGTCATCCCGTTCCTTTAATAATCCTTTACTTCATCAGCTGGAAATCCACCTTGGTTCTATATACTCCTCTTTGCGTGGGAACAGGTAACTGGCTTGTTCCAAGAAGTATGCCGCAGAGCTTTTCAATTAACCAGTACGTTGAAAATTATTTGCAGGTGTTCAGCGTTTCACCATAATTGTGATAACGTTTGTTTGTGCCTCCTGAAACCCAAGATGGCTGCCATGAACATAACGATGCTGAGGCGTAGCTGATTTGGTTTTGCCTATTTTTGTTAGTGGAGACTGACAAGAATCCATTCTTCTAACTATTATCTCACCATCATTTTTCCATTGTTTAAAAATGCTGGAAAATTTTGCAAGTTAGCATTATAATTAGTAGCTGGAGGCTACGGTGTTTTTTTTTTTTTTTCCTGTGGGGTCGGTGTGGATGTGTTGGTCAGGCCCTCTGTCAGTTCGCTGGTTTGTTTTTATTATCCCCAGAGAGGAGAAGTGGGTATTAGTATGGCAGGTGAAAACTGCGGATCTGTTTCAGAGAATTAAACAGGATCCGCATGGTAATCCCGTTCCTTTAAGAATCCTTTGCTTCATGAGCTGGGAATCCACCATGGTTCTATATACTTCTCTATGCGTGGGCACAGGAAACTGGCTTGTTCCAAGAAGTATGCCTCAGAGCTTTTCAATTTACCAGTATGTTGAAAATCCTTTGCAGGTTTTCAGCGTTTCACCATAATTGTGATAACGTGTGTATGTGCCTACTGAAACCAAATATGGCTGCTACGGACATAACTATGCTGAGGCGTAGCTGACTTGGTGTTGCCTATTTTTGTCAGTGGAGACTGACAAGAAGCCATTCTTCTAAGTATCATCCCACCATCATTTCTCCATTGTTTAAAAATGCAGGGAAATTTTGCAAATTGGCATTATAATTAGTAGCTGGAGGGTACTTTTTTTTTTGTGGGGTCGGTCAGGATGGGTGTTCAGGTGTTTAGCCTAAGAATACTGAGTTGTAGAAATGCCCCCTGTATTTCTGGAGACAAGATTTGATTTCAGAAGTCAAATAAGGCTTTGCCTTAAGGAAAAGATAAATGTGTTAGTTCAAAAGCTGCCTCGTCTCAGGAGGGCGTCTTGCTGGTCAGTAGAAGCTGCATCTCAAGGAGACAGCTGTAAACTGGGCCTTTGGTTCTCACCTGTTTTGAAAGACAAGGCAGGCCTCCCTTAGGACCAAAGGTTGCTGGTGCTGCTGACAGGTGGACCCCCGGAGATCAGAGCTAATCAGATAGATATGCTAATGCCCAAGCCGGGCCCAGATGGAACCATGTGGTTCAAGTAATTAACACAAAGCACAGCCCATGTTGACTTCTGGGATCATCTCTGTCTCCAAGAACACAATCACCAGAGCCAAGATGTCTCTGTTTGTTGCTAAAGTAATAGCCTTATCATAAAACTTAGAAGTTTGCCCCAAGAAGATTTTATAACCCATTGTTCCCCTAGTTAGAGTTAGTTAAAGGATCTGTAGTAGACTTTTAGGAGACTTTGACCCTAAAGCAAACTGCCTGTTAGTATCAAAATCCCGTTGCCCTTGGCAACCGGAGCCTATATGTACCCTATATAATACCTGTGTGGAGTTTCAGTCGGGGAAATATTTGATGCGGGTAAAATATTTCCATCCGGATACCCTCCTTTATCTATTTTCATAAACTTTCACTTTATAAACAAAAAAAAAAAAAAAAAAAAAAAAGGACCTCTTTGCGGGGAGCGTAGCTAACTCCCCGCAAACTGGCGTAGTCGGCAGGACACTCCGATAGGGTCTTGAAGGCAAAAGGCTTTGCTCGAGCGAAGAGTTCCCGAATTGCATCGCAAGGGACCTGGAGTGGATTGAAAGTCGCGCGCGCGTCTTACCTAGTGAGAGGTAAGTGAACATCTCCAGGGCAAAGTAAATTATTATTCTGTCCGGATTAAAATAATGAGGAAGACTATCTTTTCTGAGTATGTGGAATTGTTGAGAGCTTATTAAAGAGTACTAGAGTAATTGCCAAAAAGAAAAATCTCGAGAAATTGTTAATTTAATTTCCAAGCACTGTGATTGGTTCCCACCTCCGGGTGAGTTCAAGCTGCAGCAAAAGTAGTTGGCGCTGAAAACATTATGAAAAGCGCTCCGAAAATAAATAAATAAATAAATAAATTAAATTTCTCTATGTATTTAAAAGCTCTGCTCTTTAATTTCTCAAGCTCTACAGCTGTTTCATTCTAACTCAGAATTCTCTTTTAGCGAGACGGAGGATATCCGTCCTAAAATAAGCTTAGTAAAAGATCTGGAGCCTGTTTTTAGCAGAAAAGAGAAGGTCAATTGGGACCTTCCGTCTGCATTGGGCCAGGATAAGACAAAGCCAATAAAAGTAGGTACCGACCCTCTTCTCGGGTCTATAGAAAATATAGAAAAGAGAAAAAGAAAGAATTCTAAAGGAGAACTTTCACTTTAAGAGCTCTCTGCGCGGCTCAAGTCAGCCGCTTTAAGCTTGGGAACCGCTACTCTCTAATGCAAATGATTCCCTGAAGCATGATCCACCGTTGAGAGAGGCTGTTAAAAAAAAAAAAAAAACTTTTAAAGAACAAACTAAGATCTTAGAAAAGATGATCAGGTTATTGCTCAAATTCAACAGTGCTGTATTAGAACATAAGAGAAGATAGCTTCTCCTAAACAGTCTGTGTTTTCTTGTGTAAGATGTTAAAGAAAATGTTAATGAAACTTATGTAGATTTTATCACTAGATTACAAGATGTGCAAAAAACGGTTAGTCCGCCTGACTTAAAAAATTTAATATTACATATATTGGCTTTTAATAATACTAATTCAAAATGTTAGCGGCTTTTACATCCGCCGCTCAAAAAAAAAAAAAAAAGGGTTTCGCCGAAAAGTTAAATCAGAGGCTTTTAAAATACAAATGTTGGCTGAGGCTAGCAGTGGGAAAGGCATTCCCAGAAAGCAAAAAACTGTCGTAAAATGTCTCGATTACGTCCGTAAAGGACATTTTGGAAAAAAAAAAAAAATTATAAACAACTTTCCGGAGCTTTTATCACTGACCGGAGCTCTCTTACCTTAAAAGGGATTTCAGTACATTTGGGTATAGTTGATTCAGATTACTCAGGAAAAAATTCAGTTAATGATGAGTTCCAATTTTGATTATCTTATTCAGGCTAGAGACCGTATTGCACAACTTCTATTGTTACCTTATATACAGAAGTTCTAAGGCAAGGAGGTTTTGGGAGCACTGGAACTAAAGTGTATTGGCAAGCTTTAATTAATGACCAGAGACCTCAATTAGAGATTAAGTTAAATGGCAAATCTTTTTTTGGACTTGTAGATACTGGGGCTGATGTTACAATTATTTCTAAAAGTTTTTGGCCAAAGGCTTGGCCTTTACAAGAAGTTCCTACTGTTCTTACCGGAATAGGAACGATGACTGACATATTTCAAAGTCGACAAATTTTAAATTGTTCAGGTCCTGATGGACAGACAGCCACTTTAAAACCTTACGTGGCTAACATCACTATTAATTTGTGGGGAAGAGATTTGTTACAGCAATGGGGAGCATACATCAATATACCTAATACATCTGCTCCTGCTAAACAGATTATGTTAAATATGAATTATAACCCTTGTTTTGGTTTGGGTAAAAGGAGCCAAGGGGCTAAGACTTTCGAGGCACCAAAGGCACATACTTCTCGGCATGGTTTATGCTATCCAAATTTTGGATAGCGGCCACTGCTGCTGAAAAGCACCATTATGCTCTGGCTTTAAATTGGATATCACAAAAGCCTATATGGACAGAGCAGTGGCCACTAAACCAAGAAAAATTGGGTGCTCTTCAAATATTAGGAGAAGAACAATTACAAGCAGGACATATAGAGGAGTCCACCAGTCCGTGGAATTCTCCTATATTTGTTATTAAAAAGAAATCTGGCAAATGGCAAATGTTAACTGATTTAAAAATAATCAATATAATTATACAATTAATAATCAAGCCAAACGTATTGTTTCTCATTGTCCCACTTGTCAATTAATTAATCAGCTTAAATTTTCTGCAGGACTTAATCCTCGAGGTCTCTCGCCAAATGAATTATGGCAAATGGATGTTACTCATATTCCTAAATTTGGCAAGTTAGGTATTGTACGTGTTACTGTAGATACTTATTCCAGTCTTATTATGGCTACTCCATCCTCTGGAGAAACTGTTAGACATGTACTTTCACGTTTACACTCCTGTTTTGTATAAATGGGAGTCCCAGCCACCATTAAAACTGACAATGGCCCTGCTTACACTAGTCATTCTTTTGCAGCTTTTTATATTAAATGAGACATCAAGCACATTACTGGCATTCCTTATAATCCTCAAGGACAAGGTATTATAGAACGTACACATCAAACTTTAAAAAACATGTTATTAAAACAAAAAGGGGGAGGTAGACAGTCTCCCAAAGACAGAATAAATCAAGCCTTATTTACCTAAAATTTTTTGAATATTCATAAGGAAGATAAATTAACAGCAATAGAAAAGCATTGGAATGGGAGTCCACAATCAGACTCTTTCCCTCACCAGCCTATCTGGTGGAAAGATAATGTAGAAAATAAATGGAAAAAAGGATGGGCAAAGGTGTGGGGGAGAGTTTTTGCTTGTGTTTTGACAGATGACAGACCAACAGTCTGGATTCCAAGCAGAAGAATCAAACCCAGAGGGGAAACTCAAGGGGAAAAAGCAGAAGACACGTCAGGCACAGACCATGACGTGGGGACAGCTGAAGAGAACATACAAAGAAGCAGACAAGATACTGAACCAGACATTTGTACCTAAAACGTCTGTAAATCTTTTTCTTGCCATGATCTGCGTGGTGAGCATGGTGGTAAGAGTGTCTGGCAACCAGACACATCACTATTGGGCATTCTAAAATTGCACCCACAGATATACCCCTTTGTAAGAAAGTAATAATTTCTGATCCTAATACTTGGGTACAATGGGACAATTATAGAGCTCACATGGGGCGCATTCTTGCTGGGTCCACATCTTATGGTGTTGTCCTAGACTGGAGTCCCTATGGACATCCTGCCTCCTCTCACAATTTTAAAAAGCTTCATTGGAATAAAACTGCCACCTCGATGTCTGTAAAAGACACTGACCTTAAAAGTCATATTACATGGCTCAATGATGGTATGAGCTCTCCAGCTCCTCATATTTTAGATGGCCCTATTCATGATCAATTGTGGAAAATATCAGCTGCTTTGCACCCTTTGCAGGCCTGGATTAGCACACACACTGGATACAAACAATAGCCGAGAATGGACTTTTAATTTAAATTCTACTCATTATATTCAAGTTTGTGTTAGACTGCCTTACTTATTTATGATTGGACATGCTGTTTATAAAGAACCTTCTTTCCTAGTGACCTGTGACAACTGTTCTTATTATACCTGTATTAAGAATTCTATAAAGTTCAACCCTTATAAAGAAACACTTTATATTTTCAAAGCCAGAACAGGACTGTGGTTACCTGTTAAAATGAATAGAGTCTGGCAAGAAACACCAGCAATGTTCCTTTTGGATAAACTACTTAACCACATTCTTAAACGTACAAAAAGATTTATTGGTCTCTTAATAGCAGCTATTTTGGGAATCATTGCTGTCACTGCTTCTGTGGCCACCGCAGGTGTGGCTCTACATCAGACCGTTCAGACCACTGAATTTGTTCAAAACTGGCACCATGATTCAAATCAATTATGGTCTACACAAAATCAAATTGACTCTAAATTAGCTACTCAAGTGGCTGACTTACAGCAAGCAGTCACCTTGTTGGGAGACCAGGTTATAAGTCTACAAAAGCAACTTAGACTTCGTTGTGATTGGAATATCACTCAATTTTGTGTTACACCTCATATATATAATCAAACTCGGTTTCCTTGGGAAAACAAAAAAAACATCTACTTAATCAAGGAAATCTGACTGAAGAGATTAAAAATTTACAACAAGAAATATTAAGTACCTTCAGTCACAAACTTAAATTGCTCTCTGAAGCTGACATTATTGATGACATCTCTTCTGGTTTGGAGTCAGCTGATCCACTTTATCATCTTAAGATCTATGGGAGTTCCACTATTGTAACTTTTAGCATTATTTTAATCCTTTGCTTGTGTTTATTTATAGTCTGGAGAAAACTCCGAAGCAGACAAGAATCCAGAGACCAACTCCTCGCTGTGATGGCTGTCCAACTCCATCAACTATCTTCAAAAAATAAAAAAGGGGGAGATGTTGAGCCTAAGAATACTGAGTTGTAGAAATGCCCCCTGTATTTCTGGAGACAAGATTTGATTTCAGAAGTCAAATAAGGCTTTGCCTTAAGGAAAAGATAAATGTGTTAGTTCAAAAGCTGCCTCGTCTCAGGAGGGCGTCTTGCTGGTCAGTAGAAGCTGCATCTCAAGGAGACAGCTGTAAACTGGGCCTTTGGTTCTCACCTGTTTTGAAAGACAAGGCAGGCCTCCCTTAGGACCAAAGGTTGCTGGTGCTGCTGACAGGTGGACCCCCGGAGATCAGAGCTAATCACATAGATATGCTAATGCCCAAGCCGGGCCCAGATGGAACCATGCGGTTCAAGTAATTAACACAAAGCACAGCCCATGTTGACTTCTGGGATCATCTCTGTCTCCAAGAACACAATCACCAGAGCCAAGATGTCTCTGTTTGTTGCTAAAGTAATAGCCTTATCATAAAACTTAGAAGTTTGCCCCAAGAAGATTTTATAACCCATTGTTCCCCTAGTTAGAGTTAGTTAAAGGATCTGTAGTAGACTTTTAGGAGACTTTGACCCTAAAGCAAACTGCCTGTTAGTATCAAAATCCCGTTGCCCTTGGCAACCGGAGCCTGTATGTACCCTATATAATACCTGTGTGGAGTTTCAGTCGGGGAAATATTTGATGCGGGTAAAATATTTCCATCCGGATACCCTTCTTTATCTATTTTCATAAACTTTCACTTTATAAACTATATCTTTGGCTCTGTGTATTATTATTGCCATTGCTTTATATTTTTATTTCTGTTTCCTACTATATTTTTCATCCTTTGGGATGACCCCTGCCTGAGAGACCTGATCGGAAGAAAAAATCTCTTTGCAGGGAGCGTAGCTAACTCCCTGCAAACTGGCGTAGTCAACTTAGAGATCTGATCAGAACAAAGAGAAAAGGACCTCTTTGCGGGGAGCGTAGCTAACTCCCCGCATTCAGGCCCTCTGTCAGATCGCTGGTTTGTTTTTATTATCCCCAGAGAAGAGTAGTGGGCATGTGTTTGGCAGGTGAAAAGTGCGGATTCTGTTTCAGAGAATTAAACAGGATCCGCATGGTCATCTCATTCCTTTAAGAATCCTTTGCTTCATCAGCTGGAATTCCACCATGTTTCTATATACTCCTCTATGCGTGGGCACAGGTACCTGGCTTGTTCCAAGAAGTATGCTGGAGAGTTTTCAAATTAACCAGTACGTTGAAAATTATTTGCAGGTTTTCAGCGTTTCACCATAATTGTGATACCGTTTGTATGTGCCTCCTGAAACCCAAGAAGGCTGCGACGGACATAACTATGCTGAGGAGTAGCTGACTTGGTGTTGCCTATTTTTGTTAGTGGAGACAGACAAGAAGCCATTCTTCTAAGTATCATCCCACCACCATTTTTCCATTGTTTTAAAATGCAGGGAAATTTTGCAAGTTAGCATTATAATTAGTAGCTGGAGGGTACGGGTTTTTTTTTGTGTGGTCGATGTGGATGGGGGGGTCAGGCCCTCTGTCAGTTCGCTGGTTAGTTTTTATTATAACCAGAGAGGAGAAGTGGGCATGTGTTTGGCAGGTGAAAAGGGCGGATTCTGTTTCAGAGAATTAACGATGATCCCCATGGTCATCCCGTTCCTTTAATAATCCTTAACTTCATCAGCTGGACATCCACCATGGTTCTATATACTCCCCTTTGCGTGGGAACAGGTAAGTGGCTTGTTCCAAGAAGTATGCCGCAGAGCTTTTCAATTAACCACTATGTTGAAAATTATTTGCAGGTGTTCAGCGTTTCACCATAATTGTGATAAAGTTTGTTTGTGCCTCCTGAAACCCAAGAACGCTGAGACGGTCATAACTATGCTGAGGAGTAGCTGACTTGGTGTTGCCTATTTTTGTTAGTGGAGACTGACAAGAAGCCATTCTTCTAAGTATCATCCCACCACCATTTTTCCATTGTTTTAAAATGCAGGGAAATTTTGCAAGTTAGCATTATAATTAGTAGCTAGAGGGTACGGTTTTATTTTTTGTGTGGTCGATGTGGATGGGGGGGTCAGGCCCTCTGTCAGTTCGCTGGTTAGTTTTTATTATCCCCAGAGAGGAGAAGTGGGCATGTGTTTGGCAGGTGAAAAGGGCGGATTCTGTTTCAGACAATTAACGATGATCCCCATGGTCATCCCGTTCCTTTAATAATCCTTTATTTCATCAGGTGGAAATCCACCATGGTTCTATATACTCCTCTTTGCGTGGGAAGAGGTAACTGGCTTGTTCCAAGAAGTATGCCGCACAGCTTTTCAATTAACCAGTATGTTGAAAATCCTTTGCAGGTTTTCAGCGTTTCACCATAATTGTGATAACGTGTGTATGTGCCTACTGAAACCAAATATGGCTGCTACGGACATAACTATGCTGAGGCGTAGCTGACTTGGTGTTGCCTATTTTTGTCAGTGGAGACTGACAAGAAGCCATTCTTGTAAGTATCATCCCACCGTCATTTCTCCATTGTTTAAAAATGCAGGATAATTTTGCAAATTGGCATTATAATTAGTAGTTGGAGGGTACTTTTTTTTTTGTGGGGTCGGTAAGGATGGGTGTTCAGGCCCTCTGTCAGATCGCTGGTTTGTTTTTATTATCCCCAGAGAAGAGTAGTGGGCATGTGTTTGGCAGGTGAAAAGCGCGGATTCTGTTTCAGAGAATTAAACAGGATCCGCATGGTCATCTCATTCCTTTAAGAATCCTTTGCTTCATCAGCTGGGATTCCACCATGTTTCTATATACTCCTCTATGCGTGGGCACAGGTACCTGGCTTGTTCCAAGAAGTATGCTGGAGAGTTTTCAAATTAACCAGTACGTTGAAAATTATTTGCAGGTTTCCAGCGTTTCACCATAATTTTGATAACGTTTGTATGTGCCTCCTGAAACCCAAGAAGGCTGCGACGGACATAACTATGGTGAGTAGTAGCTGACTTGGTGTTGCCTATTTTTG
Organism: Eulemur rufifrons; assembly: GCF_041146395.1. Lineage (NCBI taxonomy): Eukaryota > Metazoa > Chordata > Mammalia > Primates > Lemuridae > Eulemur > Eulemur rufifrons. The sequence goes on from NW_027182962.1 coordinate 166,062, forward strand.
TTAGTGGAGACTGACAAGAAGCCATTCTTCTAAGTATCATCCCACCACCATTTTTCCATTGTTTTAAAATGCAGGGAAATTTTGCAAGTTAGCATTATAATTAGTAGCTGAAGGATACGGTGTTTTTTTTTTTTTTTTCCTGTTAGGTCGGTGTGGATGTGTTGGTCAGGACCTCTGTCAGTTCGCTGGTTTGTTTTTATTATCCCCAGAGAGGAGAAGTGGGTATTAGTATGGCAGATGAAAACTGCGGATCTGTTTCAGAGAATTAAACAGGATCCGCATGGTAATCCCGTTCCTTTAAGAATCCTTTGCTTCATGAGCTGGGAATCCACCATGGTTCTATATACTTCTCTATGCGTGGGCACAGGAAACTGGCTTGTTCCAAGAAGTATGCCTCGGAGCTTTTCAATTAACCAGTATGCTGAATACCCTTGGCAGGTTTTCAGCGTTTCACCATAATTGTGATAACGTGTGTATGTGCCTACTGAAACCAAATATGGCTGCTACGGACATAACTATGCCGAGGCGTAGCTGACTTGGTGTTGCCTATTTTTGTCAGTGGAGACTGACAAGAAGCCATTCTTCTAAGTATCATCCCACCATCATTTCTCCATTGTTTAAAAATGCAGGGAAATTTTGCAAATTGGCATTAAAATTAGTAGCTGGAGGGTACTTTTTTTTTGTGGGGTCAGTCAGGATGGGTGTTCAGGCCCTCTGTAAGATCGCTGGTTTGATTTTATTATCCCCAGAGAAGAGTAGTGGGCATGTGTTTGGCAGGTGAAAAGTGCGGATTCTGTTTCAGAGAATGAAACAGGATCTGCATGGTCATCTCATTCCTTTAAGAATCCTTTGCTTCATCAGCTGGGATTCCACCATGTTTCTATATACTCCTCTATGCGTGGGCACAGGTACCTGGCTTGGTCCAAGAAATATGCTGGAGAGTTTTCACATTAACCAGTACGTTGAAAATTATTTGCAGGTTTTCAGCGTTTCACCATAATTCTGATAACGTTTGTATGTGCCTCCTGAAACCCAAGAAGGCTGCGACTGACATAACTATGGTGAGTAGTAGCTGACTTGGTGTTGCCTATTTTTGTTAGTGGAGACTGACAAGAAGCCATTCTTCTAAGTATCATCCCACCACCATTTTTCCATTGTTTTAAAATGCAGGGAAATTTTGCAAGTTAGCATTATAATTAGTAGCTGGAGGGTACGGTTTTTTTGTGTGTGTGTGGTCGATGTGGATGGGAGGGTCAGGCCCTCTGTCAGTTCGCTGGTTAGTTTTTATTATCCCCAGAGAGGAGAAGTGGGCATGTGTTTGGCAGGTGAAAAGGGCGGATTCTGTTTCAGAGAATTAACGATCATCCCCATGGTCATCCCGTTCCTTTAATAATCCTTTACTTCATCAGCTGGAAATCCACCATGGTTCTATATACTCCTCTTTGCGTGGGAAGAGGTAACTGGCTTGTTCCAAGAAGTATGCCGCAGAGCTTTTCAATTAACCAGTACATTGAAAATTATTTGCAGGTGTTCAGCGTTTCACCATAATTGTGATAACGTTTGTTTGTGCCTCCTGAAACCCAAGATGGCTGCCACGAACATAACGATGCTGAGGCGTAGCTGACTTGGTTTTGCCTATTTTTGTTAGTGGAGACTGACAAGAATCCATTCTTCTAAGTATCATCTCACCATCATTTTTCCATTGTTTAAAAATGCAGGAAAATTTTGCAAGTTAGCATTATAATTAGTAGCTGGAGGCTACGGTGTTTTTTTTTCCTGTGGGGTCGGTGTGGATGTGTTGGTCAGGCCCTCTGTCAGTTCGCTGGTTTGTTTTTATTATCCCCAGAGAGGAGAAGTGGGTATTAGTATGGCAGGTGAAAACTGCAGATCCGTTTCAGAGAATTAAACAGGATCCGCATGGTAATCAAGTTCCTTTAAGAATCCTTTGCTTCATGAGCTGGGAATCCACCATGGTTCTATATACTTCTCTATGCGCGGGCACAGGAAACTGGCTTGTTCCAAGAAGTATGCCTCAGAGCTTTTCAATTAACCAGTATGTTGAAAATCCTTTGGAGGTTTTCAGCGTTTCACCATAATTGTGATAACGTTTGTTTGTGCCTCCTGAAACCAAATATGGCTGCTACGGACATAACTATGCTGAGGCGTAGCTGATTTGGTGTTGCCTATTTTTGTCAGTGGAGACTGACAAGAAGCCATTCTTCTAAGTATCATCCCACCATCATTTCTCCATTGTTTAAAAATGCAGGGAAATTTTGCAAATTGGCATTATAATTAGTAGCTGGAGGGTACGGTTTTTTTTTGTGTGTGTGGTCGATGTGGATGTGTTGGTCAGGCCCTCTGTCAGTTCGCTGGTTAGTTTTTATTATCCCCAGAGAGGAGAAGTGTGCATGTGTTTAGCAGGTGAAAAGGGCGGATTCTGTTTCAGAGAATTAACGATGATCCCCATGGTCATCCCGTTCCTTTAATAATCCTTAACTTCATCAGCTGGAAATCCACCATGGTTCTCTATACTCCTCTTTGCGTGGGAACAGGTAACTGGCTTGTTCCAAGAAGTATGCCGCAGAGCTTTTCAATTAACCACTACTTTGAAAATTATTTGCAGGTGTTCAGCGTTTCACCATAATTGTGATAACGTTTCTTTGTGCCTCCTGAAACCCAAGAAGGCTGCGACGGACATAACTATGCTGAGGAGTAGCTGACTTGGTTTTCCCTATTTTTGTTAGTGGAGACTGACAAGAAGCCATTCTTCTAAGTATCATCCCACCACCATTTTTCCATTGTTTTAAGATGTAGGGAAATTTTGCAAGTTAGCATTATAATTAGTAGCTGGAGGGTACGGTTTTTTTTTTTTGTGTGTGTGGTCGATGTGGATGGGGGGGTCAGGCCCTCTGTCAGTTCGCTGGTTAGTTTTTGTTATCCCCAGAGAGGAGAAGTGGGCATGTGTTTGGCAGGTGAAAAGGGCGGATTCTGTTTCAGAGAATTAACGATGATCCCCATGGTCATCCCGTTCCTTTAATAATCCTTTACTGCATCAGCTGGAAATCCACCATGGTTCTATATACTCCTCTTTGCGTGGGAACAGGTAACAGGCTTGTTCCAAGAAGTATGCCTCAGAGGTTTTCAATTAACCAGTATGTTGAAAATCCTTTGCAGGTTTTCAGCGTTTCACCATAATTGTGATAACGTGTGTATGTGCCTACTGAACCAAATATGGCTGCTCCGGACATAACTATGCTGAGGCGTAGCTGACTTGGTGTTGCCTATTTTTGTCAGTGGAGACTGACAAGAAGCCATTCTTCTAAGTATCATCCCACCATCATTTCTCCATTGTTTAAAAATGCAGGGAAATTTTTCAAATTGGCATTATAAGTAGTAGCTGGAGGGTACTTTTTTTTTTGTGGGGTCGGTCAGGATGGGTGTTCAGGCCCTCTGTCAGATCGCTGGTTTGTTTTTATTATCCCCAGAGAAGAGTAGTGGGCATGTGTTTGGCAGGTGAAAAGTGCGGATTCTGTTTCAGAGAATTAAACAGGATCCGCATGGTCCTCTCATTCCTTTAAGAATCCTTTGCTTCATCAGCTGGGATTCCACCATGTTTCTATATACTCCTCTATGCGTGGGCACAGGTACCTGGCTTGTTCCAAGAAGTATGCTGGAGAATATTCAAATTAACCAGTACGTTGAAAATTATTTGCAGGTTTTCAGAGTTTCAACATAATTTTGATAATGTTTGTATGTGCCTCCTGAAACCCAAGAAGGCTGCGACGGACATAACTATGCTGAGGAGTAGCTGACTTGGTGTTGCCTATTTTTGTTAGTGGAGACAGACAAGAAGCCATTCTTCTAAGTATCATCCCACCACCATTTTCCATTGTTTTAAAATGCAGGGAAATTTTGCAAGTTAGCATTATAATTAGTAGCTGGAGGGTACGGTTTTTTTTTGTGTGGTCGATGTGGATGGGGGGGTCAGGCCCTCTGTCAGTTCGCTGGTTAGTTTCTATTATAACCAGAGAGGAGAAGTGGGCATGTGTTTGGCAGGAGAAAAGGGCGGATTCTGTTTCAGAGCATTAAAGATGATCGCCATGGTCATCCCGTTCTGTTTATAATCCTTTACTTCATAAGCTGGAAATCCACCATGGTTCTATATACTCCTCTTTGCGTGGGAACAGGTAACTGGCTTGTTCCAAGAAGTATACCGCAGAGCTTTTCAATTACCCAGCACGTTGAAAATTATTTGCAGGTGTTCAGCGTTTCACCATAATTGTGATAACGTTTGTTGTGCCTCCTGAAACCCAAGAAGGCTGCGACGGACATAACTATGCTGAGGAGTAGCTGACTTGGTGTTGCCTATTTTTGTTAGTGGAGACTGAGAAGAAGCCATTCTTCTAAGTATCATCCCACCACCATTTTTCCATTGTTTTAAAATGCCGGGAAATTTTGCAAGTTAGCATTATAATTAGTAGCTGGAGGGTACGGTTTTTTTTTTGTGTGTGTGGTCGATGTGGATGGGGGGGGTCAGGCCCTCTGTCAGTTCGCTGGTTAGTTTTTATTATCCCCAGAGAGGAGAAGTGGGCATGTGTTTGGCAGGTGAAAAGGGCGGATTCTGTTTCAGAGAATTAAGGATGATCCCCATGGTCATCCCGTTCCTTTAATAATCCTTAACTTCATCAGCTGGAAATCCACCATGGTTCTATATACTCCTCTTTGCGTGGGAACAGGTAACTGGCTTGTTCCAAGAAGTATGCCGCAGAGCTTTTCAATTAACCACTACGTTGAAAATTATTTGCAGGTGTTCAGCGGTTCACCATAATTGTGATAACGTTTGTTTGTGCCTCCTAAACCCAAGATGGCTGACACGAACATAACTATGCTGAGGCGTAGCTGACTTGGTGTTGCCTATTTTTGTTAGTGGAGACTGACAAGAATCCATTCTTCTAAGTGTCATCTCACCATCATTTTTCCATTGTTTAAAAATGCAGGAAAATTTTGCAAGTTAGTATTATAATTAGTAGCTGGAGGCTACGGTGTTTTTTTTTTTTTTTTCCTGTGGGGTCCGTGTGGATGTGTTGGTCAGGCCCTCTGTCAGTTCGCTGGTTTGTTTTTATTATCCCCAGAGAGGAGAAGTGGGTATTAGTATGGCAGGTGAAACTGCGGATCTGTTTCAGAGAATTAAACAGGATCCGCATGGTCATCCCGTTCCTTTAAGAATCCTTTGCTTCATTAGCTGGGAATCCACCATGGTTCTATATACTTCTCTATGCGTGGGCACAGGAAACTGGCTTGTTCCAAGAAGTATGCCTCAGAGCTTTTCAATTAACCAGTATGTTGAAAATCCTTTGCAGGTTTTCAGCGTTTCACCATAATTGTTATAACGTGTGTATGTGCCTACTGAAAGGAAATATGGCTGCTACGGACATAACTGTGCTCAGGCGTAGCTGACTTGGTGTTGCCTATTTTTGTCAGTGGAGACTGACAAGAAGCCATTCTTCTAAGTATCATACCACCATCATTTCTCCATTGTTTATAAATGCAGGGAAATTTTGCAAATTGGCATTATAATTAGTAGCTGGAGGGTACTTATTTTTTTTGTGGGGTCGGTCAGGATGGGTGTTCAGGCCCTCTGTCAGATCGCTGGTTTGCTTTTATTATCCCCAGAGAAGAGTAGTGGGCATGTGTTTGGCAGGTGAAAAGTGCGGATTCTGTTTCAGAGAATTAAACAGGATCCGCATGGTCCTCTCATTCCTTTAAGAATCCTTTGCTTCATCAGCTGGGATTCCACCATGTTTCTATATACTCCTCTATGCGTGGGCACAGGTACCTGGCTTGTTCCAAGAAGTATGCTGGAGAATATTCAAATTAACCAGTACGTTGAAAATTATTTGCAGGTTTTCAGAGTTTCAACATAATTTTGATAATGTTTGTATGTGCCTCCTGAAACCCAAGAAGGCTGCGACGGACATAACTATGCTGAGGAGTAGCTGACTTGGTGTTGCCTATTTTTGTTAGTGGAGACAGACAAGAAGCCATTCTTCTAAGTATCATCCCACCACCATTTTCCATTGTTTTAAAATGCAGGGAAATTTTGCAAGTTAGCATTATAATTAGTAGCTGGAGGGTACGGTTTTTTTTTGTGTGGTCGATGTGGATGGGGGGGTCAGGCCCTCTGTCAGTTCGCTGGTTAGTTTCTATTATAACCAGAGAGGAGAAGTGGGCATGTGTTTGGCAGGAGAAAAGGGCGGATTCTGTTTCAGAGCATTAAAGATGATCGCCATGGTCATCCCGTTCTGTTTATAATCCTTTACTTCATAAGCTGGAAATCCACCATGGTTCTATATACTCCTCTTTGCGTGGGAACAGGTAACTGGCTTGTTCCAAGAAGTATACCGCAGAGCTTTTCAATTACCCAGCACGTTGAAAATTATTTGCAGGTGTTCAGCGTTTCACCATAATTGTGATAACGTTTGTTGTGCCTCCTGAAACCCAAGAAGGCTGCGACGGACATAACTATGCTGAGGAGTAGCTGACCTGGTGTTGCCTATTTTTGTTAGTGGAGACTGAGAAGAAGCCATTCTTCTAAGTATCATCCCACCACCATTTTTCCATTGTTTTAAAATGCCGGGAAATTTTGCAAGTTAGCATTATAATTAGTAGCTGGAGGGTACGGTTTTTTTTTTGTGTGTGTGGTCGATGTGGATGGGGGGGGTCAGGCCCTCTGTCAGTTCGCTGGTTAGTTTTTATTATCCCCAGAGAGGAGAAGTGGGCATGTGTTTGGCAGGTGAAAAGGGCGGATTCTGTTTCAGAGAATTAAGGATGATCCCCATGGTCATCCCGTTCCTTTAATAATCCTTAACTTCATCAGCTGGAAATCCACCATGGTTCTATATACTCCTCTTTGCGTGGGAACAGGTAACTGGCTTGTTCCAAGAAGTATGCCGCAGAGCTTTTCAATTAACCACTACGTTGAAAATTATTTGCAGGTGTTCAGCGGTTCACCATAATTGTGATAACGTTTGTTTGTGCCTCCTAAACCCAAGATGGCTGACACGAACATAACTATGCTGAGGCGTAGCTGACTTGGTGTTGCCTATTTTTGTTAGTGGAGACTGACAAGAATCCATTCTTCTAAGTGTCATCTCACCATCATTTTTCCATTGTTTAAAAATGCAGGAAAATTTTGCAAGTTAGTATTATAATTAGTAGCTGGAGGCTACGGTGTTTTTTTTTTTTTTTTTCCTGTGGGGTCCGTGTGGATGTGTTGGTCAGGCCCTCTGTCAGTTCGCTGGTTTGTTTTTATTATCCCCAGAGAGGAGAAGTGGGTATTAGTATGGCAGGTGAAACTGCGGATCTGTTTCAGAGAATTAAACAGGATCCGCATGGTCATCCCATTCCTTTAAGAATCCTTTGCTTCATTAGCTGGGAATCCACCATGGTTCTATATACTTCTCTATGCGTGGGCACAGGAAACTGGCTTGTTCCAAGAAGTATGCCTCAGAGCTTTTCAATTAACCAGTATGTTGAAAATCCTTTGGAGGTTTTCAGCGTTTCACCATAATTGTGATAACGTTTGTTTGTGCCTCCTGAAACCCAAGAAGGCTGCGATGGACATAACTATGCTGAGGAGTAGCTGACTTGGTGTTGCCTATTTTCGTCAGTGGAGACTGACAAGAAGCCATTCTTCTAAGTATCATCCCACCATCATTTCTCCATTGTTTATAATGCAGGGAAATTTTGCAAATTGGCATTATAATTAGTAGCTGGAGGGTACTTTTTTTTGGGGGGGGCGGTCAGGATGGGTGTTCAGGCCCTCTGTCAGATCGCTGGTTTGTTTTTATTATCCCCAGAGAAGAGTAGTGGGCATGTGTTTGCAGGAGAAAAGTGCGGATTCTGTTTCAGAGAATTAAACAGGATCCGCATGGTCATCTCATTCCTTTAAGAATCCTTTGCTTCATCAGCTGGGATTCCACCATGTTTCTATATACCCCTCTATGCGTGGGCACAGGTACCTGTCTTGTTCCAAGAAGTATGCTGGAGAGTTTTCAAATTAAACAGTACGTTGAAAATTATTTGCAGGTTTTCAGCGTTTCACCATAATTTTGATAAGGTTTGTATGTGCCTCCTGAAACCCAAGAAGGCTGCGACGGACATAACTATGCTGAGGAGTAGCTGACTTGGTGTTGCCCATTTTTGTTAGTGGAGACAGACAAGAAGCCATTCTTCTAAGTAGCATCCCACCACCATTTTTCCATTGTTTTAAAATGCAGGGTAATTTTGCAAGTTAGCATTATAATTAGTAGCTGGAGGGTACGGTTTTTTTTTTGTGTGTGGTCGATGTGAATGGGGGGGTCAGGCCCACTGTCAGTTCGCTGGTTAGTTTTTATTATCCCCAGAGAGGAGAGGTGGGCATGTGTTTGGCAGGAGAAAAGAGCGGATTCTGTTTCAGAGAATTAACGATGATCCCCATGGTCATCCCGTTCCTTTAATAATCATTTACTTCATCAGCTGGAAATCCACCATGGTTCTATATACTCCTCTTTGCGTGGGAACAGGTAACTGGCTTGTTCCAAGAAGTATGCCGCAGAGCTTTTCAATTAACCACTACGTTGAAAATTATTTGCAGGTGTTCAGCGGTTCACCATAATTGTGATAACGTTTGTTTGTGCCTCCTAAACCCAAGATGGCTGACACGAACATAACTATGCTGACGCCTAGCTGACTTGGTGTTGCCTGTTTTTGTTAGTGGAGACTGACAAGAATCCATTCTTCTAAGTGTCATCTCACCATCATTTTTCCATTGTTTAAAAATGCAGGAAAATTTTGCAAGTTAGTATTATAATTAGTAGCTGGAGGCTATGGTGTTTTTTTTTTTTTTTTCCTGTGGGGTCCGTGTGGATGTGTTGGTCAGGCCCTCTGTCAGTTCGCTGGTTTGTTTTTATTATCCCCAGAGAGGAGAAGTGGGTATTAGTATGGCAGGTGAAAACTGCGGATCTGTTTCAGAGAATTAAACAGGATCCGCATGGTCATCCCGTTCCTTTAAGAATCCTTTGCTTCATTAGCTGGGAATCCACCATGGTTCTGTATACTTCTCTATGCGTGGGCACAGGAAACTGGCTTGTTCCAAGAAGTATGCCTCAGAGCTTTTCAATTAACCAGTATGTTGAAAATCCTTTGCAGGTTTTCAGCGTTTCACCATAATTGTTATAACATGTGTATGTGCCTACTGAAAGGAAATATGGCTGCTACGGACATAACTGTGCTCAGGCGTAGCTGACTTGGTGTTGCCTATTTTTGTCAGTGGAGACTGACAAGAAGCCATTCTTCTAAGTATCATACCACCATCATTTCTCCATTGTTTAAAAATGCAGGGAAATTTTGCAAATTGGCATTATAATTAGTAGTTGGAGGGTACTTATTTTTTTTGTGGGGTCAGTCAGGATGGGTGTTCAGGCCCTCTGTCAGATCGCTGGTTTGCTTTTATTATCCCCAGAGAAGAGTAGTGGGCATGTGTTTGGCAGGTGAAAAGTGCGGATTCTGTTTCAGAGAATTAAACAGGATCCGCATGGTCATCTCATTCCTTTAAGAATCCTTTGCTTCATCAGCTGGGATTCCACCATGTTTCTATATACTCCTCTATGCGTGGGCACAGGTACCTGGCTTGTTCCAAGAAGTATGCTGGAGAGTTTTCAAATTAACCAGTACGTTGAAAATTATTTGCAGGTGTTCAGCGTTTCACCATAATTGTGATAACGTTTGTATGTGCCTCCTGAAACCCAAGAAGGCTGCGATGGACATAACTATGCTGAGGAGTAGCTGACTTGGTGTTGCCTATTTTCGTCAGTGGAGACTGACAAGAAGCCATTCTTCTAAGTATCATCCCACCATCATTTCTCCATTGTTTATAATGCAGGGAAATTTTGCAAATTGGCATTATAATTAGTAGCTGGAGGGTACTTTTTTTGGGGGGGGCGGTCAGGATGGGTGTTCAGGCCCTCTGTCATATCGCTGGTTTGTTTTTATTATCCCCAGAGAAGAGTAGTGGGCATGTGTTTGGCAGGTGAAAAGTGCGGATTCTGTTTCAGAGAATTAAACAAGATCCGCATGGTCATCTCATTCCTTTAAGAATCCTTTGCTTCATCAGCTGGGATTCCAACATGTTTCTATATACTCCTCTATGCGTGGGCACAGGTACCTGGCTTGTTCCAAGAAGTATGCTGGAGAGTTTTCAAATTAAACAGTACGTTGAAAATTATTTGCAGGTTTTCAGCGTTTCACCATAATTTTGATAAGGTTTGTATGTGCCTCCTGAAACCCAAGAAGGCTGCGACGGACATAACTATGCTGAGGAGTAGCTGACTTGATGTTGCCTATTTTTGTTAGTGGAGACAGACAAGAAGCCATTCTTCTAAGTAGCATCCCACCACCATTTTTCCATTGTTTTAAAATGCAGGGAAATTTTGCAAGTTAGCATTATAATTAGTAGCCGGAGGGTACGGTTTTTTTTTTGTGTGTGTGGTCGATGTGGATGAGGGGGTCAGGCCCTCTGTCAGTTCGCTGGTTAGTTTTTATTATCCCCAGAGAGGAGAAGTGGGCATGTGTTTGGCAGGTGAAAAGGGCGGATTCTCTTTCAGAGAATTAACGATGATCCCCATGGTCATCTCGTTCCTTTAATAATCGTTCACTTCATCAGCTGGAAATCCACCATGGTTCTATATACTCCTCTTTGCGTGGGAACAGGTACCTGGCTTGTTCCAAGAAGTATGCCGCAGAGCTTTTCAATTAACCACTACGTTGAAAATTATTTGCAGGTGTTCAGCGTTTCACCATAATTGTGATAACGTTTGTTTGTGCCTCCTGAAACCCAAGAAGGCTGCGACGGAGATAACTATGCTGAGGAGTAGCTGACTTGGTGTTGCCTATTTTTGTTAGTGGAGACTGACAAGAAGCCATTTTTCTAAGTATCATCCCACCACCATTTTTCCATTGTTTTAAAATTCAGGGAAATTTTGCAAGTTAGCATTTTAATTAGTAGCTGGAGGGTACGGTTTTTTTGTGTGTGAGTGGTCGATGTGGATGGGGGGGTCAGGCCCTCTGTCAGTTCGCTGGTTAGTTTTTATTATGCCCGTAGAGGAGAAGTGGGCATGTGTTTGGCAGGTGAAAAGGGCGGATTCTTTTTCAGAGAATTAACGATGATCCCCATGGTCATCCCGTTCCTTTAATAAACCTTTACTTCATCAGCTGGAAATCCACCATGGTTCTATATACTCCTCTTTGCGTGGGAACAGGTAACTGGCTTGTTCCAAGAAGTATGCCGCAGAGCTTTTCAATTAACCACTACGTTGAAAATTATTTGCAGGTGTTCAGGGTTTCACCATAATTGTGATAACCTTTGTTTGTGCCTCCTGAAACCCAAGAAGGCTGCCACGAACATAACTATGCTGAGGCGTAGCTGACTTGGTTTTGCCTATTTTTGTTAGTGGAGACTGACAAGAATCCATTCTTCTAAGTATCATCTCACCATCATTTTTCCATTGTTTAAAAATGCAGGAAAATTTTGCAAGTTAGCATTATAATTAGTAGCTGGAGGCTACGGTGTTTTTTTTTTTTTCTCCTGTGGGGTCGGTGTGAATGTGTTGGTCAGGCCCTCTGTCAGTTCGCTGGTTTGTTTTTATTATCCCCAGAGAGGAGAAGTGGATATTAGTATGGCAGGTGAAAACTGCGGAACTCTTTCAGAGAAATAAACAGGATCCGCATGGTAATCCCGTTCCTTTAAGAATCCTTTGCTTCATGAGCTGGGAATCCACCATGGTTCTATATACTTCTCTATGACTGGGCACAGGAAAGTGGCTTGTTACAAGAAGTATGCCTCAGAGCTTTTCAATTAACCAGTATGTTCAAAATCCTTTGCAGGTTTTCAGCCTTTCACCATAATTGTGATAACCTGTGTATATGCCTACTGAAACCAAATATGGCTGCTAAGGACATAACTATGCTGAGGCGTAGCTGACTTGGTTTTGCCTATTTTTGTCAGTGGAGACTGACAAGAAGCCATTCTTCTGAGTATCATCCCACCATCATTTCTCCATTGTTTAAAAATGCAGGGAAATTTTGCAAATTGGCATTATAATTAGTAGCTGGAGGGTACTTATTTTTTTTGTGGGGTCGGTCAGGATGGGTGTTCAGGCCCTCTGTCAGATCGCTGGTTTGTTTTTATTATCCCCAGAGAAGAGTAGTGGGCATGTGTTTGGCAGGTGAAAAGTGCGGATTCTGTTTCAGAGAATTAAACAGGATCCGCATGGTCATCTCATTCCTTTGAGAATCCTTTGCTTCATCAGCTGGGATTCCACCATGTTTCTATATACTCCTCTATGCGTGGGCACAGGTACCTGGCTTGTTCCAAGAAGTATGCTGGAGAGTTTTCAAATTAACCAGTACGTTGAAAATTATTTGCAGGTGGTCAGCGTTTCACCATAATTGTGATAACGTTTGTTTGTGCCTCCTGAAACCCAAGAAGGCTGCGACGGACATAACTATGCTGAGGAGTAGCTGACTTGGTGTTGCCTATTTTTGTTAGTGGAGACAGACAAGAAGCCATTCTTCTAAGTAGCATCCCACCACCATTTTTCCATTGTTTTAAAATGCAGGGAAATTATGCAAGTTAGCATTATAATTAGTAGCTGGAGGGTACGGTTTTTTTTTTGTGTGTGGTCGATGTGGATGGCGGGATCAGGCCCTCTGTCAGGTCACTGATTAGTTTTTATTATCCCCAGAGAGGAGAAGTGGGCATGTGTTTGGCAGGTGAAAAGGGCGGATTCTGTTTCAGAGAATTAACGATGATCCCCATGGTCATCCCGTTCCTTTAATAATCCTTTACTTGATCAGCTGGAAATCCACCATGGTTCTATATACTCCTGTTTGCGTGGGAACAGGTAACTGGCTTGTTCCAAGAAGTATGCCGCAGAGCTTTTCAATTAACCAGTACGTTGAAAATTATTTGCAGGTGTTCAGCGTTTCACCGTAATTGTGATAACGTCTGTTTGTGCCTCCTGAAACCCAAGATGGCTGCCAGGAACATAACTATGCTGAGGCGTAGCTGACTTGGATTTGCCTATTTTTGTTAGTGAGGACTGACAAGAATCCATTCTTCTAAGTATCATCTCACCATCATTTTTCCATTGTTTAAAAATGCAGGAAAATTTTGCAAATTGGCATTATAATTAGTACCTGGAGGGTACCTTTTTTTTTTGTGGTGTCGGTCAGGATTTGTGTTCAGGCCCTCTGTCAGATCGCTGGTTTGTTTTTATTATCCCCAGAGAAGAGTAGTGGGCATGTGTTTGGCAGGTGAAAAGTGCGGAGTCTGTTTCAGAGAATTAAACAGGATCCCCATGGTCCTCTCATTCCTTTAAGAATCCTTTACTTCATCAGCTGGGATTCCACCATGTTTCTATATACTCCTCTATGCGTGGGCACAGGTACCTGGCTTGTTCCAAGAAGTATGCTGGAGAGTTTTCAAATTAACCAGTACGTTGAAAATTTTTTGCAGGTTTTCAGCATTTCACCATAATTTTCATAACCTTTGTATGTGCCTCCTGAAACCCAAGAAGGCTGCGACGGACATAACTATGCTGCGGAGTAGCTGACTTGGTGTTGCCTATTTTTGTTAGTGGAGACAGACAAGAAGCCATTCTTCTAAGTATCATCCCACCACCATTTTTCCATTGTTTTAAAAGGCAGGGAAATTTTGCAAGCTAGCATTATAATTAGTAGCTGGAGGGTACGGTTTTTTTGTGTGTGTGGTCGATGTGGATGTGTTGGTCAGGCCTTCTGTCAGTTCGCTGGTTAGTTTTTATTATCCCCAGAGAGGAGAAGTGGGCATGTGTTTGGCAGGTGAAAAGGGCGGATTTTGTTTCAGAGAATTAACGATGATCCCCATGGTCATCCCGTTCCTTTAATAATCCTTTATTTCATCAGCTGGAAATCCACCATGGTTCTATATACTCCTCTTTGCGTGGGAACAGGTAACTGGCTTGTTCCAAGAAGTATGCCGCAGAGCTTTTCAATTAACCACTACGTTGAAAATTATTTGCAGGTGTTCAGCGTTTCACCATAATTGTTATAACGTTTGTTTGTGCCTCCTGAAACCCAAGAAGGCTGCCATAAACATAACTATGCTGAGGCGTAGCTGACTTGGTTTTGCCTATTTTTGTTAGTGGAGACTGACAAGAATCCATTCTTCTAAGTATCATCTCACCATCATTTTTCCATTGTTTAAAAATACAGGAAAATTTTGCAAGTTAGCATTATAATTAGTAGCTGGAGGCTACGGTGTGTTTTTTTTTTTCTCCTGTGGGGTCGGTGTGGATGTGTTGGTCAGGCCCTCTGTCAGTTCGCTGGTTTGTTTTTATTATCCCCAGAGAGGAGAAGTGGATATTAGTATGGCAGGTGAAAACTGCGGATCTGTTTCAGAGAATTAAACAGGATCCGCATGGTAATCCCGTTCCTTTAAGAATCCTTTGCTTCATGAGCTGGGAATCCACCATGGTTCTATATACTTCTCTATGACTGGGCACAGGAAAGTGGCTTGTTCCAAGAAGTATGCCTCAGAGCTTTTCAATTAACCAGTATGTTCAAAATCCTTTGCAGGTTTTCAGCCTTTCACCATAATTGTGATAACCTGTGTATATGCCTACTGAAACCAAATATGGCTGCTAAGGACATAACTATGCTGAGGCGTAGCTGACTTGGTTTTGCCTATTTTTGTCAGTAGAGAGTGACAAGAAGCCATTCTTCTAAGTATCATCCCACCATCATTTCTCCATTGTTTAAAAATGCAGGGAAATTTTGCAAATTGGCATTATAATTAGTAGCTGGAGGGTACTTTTTTTTTTGTGGGGTCGGTCAGGATGGGTGTTCAGGCCCTCTGTCATATCGCTGGTTTGTTTTTATTATCCCCAGAGAAGAGTAGTGGGCAAGTGTTTGGCAGGTGAAAAGTGCGGATTCTGTTTCACAGAATTAAACAAGATCCGCATGGTCATCTCATTCCTTTAAGAATCCTTTGCTTCATCAGCTGTGATTCCACCATGTTTCTATATACTCCTCTATGCGTGGGCACAGGTACCTGGCTTGTTCCAAGAAGTATGCCGCAGAGATTTTGAATTAACCACTACGTTGAAAATTATTTGCAGGTGTTCAGCGTTTCACCATAATTGTGATAACGTTTGTTTGTGCCTCCTGAAACCCAAGAAGGCTGCGATGGACATAACTATGCTGAGGAGTAGCTGACTTGATGTTGCCTATTTTTGTTAGTGGAGACTGACAAGAAGCCATTCTTCTAAGTAGCATCCCACCACCATTTTTCCATTGTTTTAAAATGCAGGGAAATTTTGCAAGTTAGCATTATAATTAGTAGCTGGGGGGTACAGTTTTTTTTTGTGTGTGGTCGATGTGGATGGGGGGGTCAGGCCCTCTGTCAGTTCGCTGGTTAGTTTTTATTATCCCCAGAGAGGAGAAGTGGGCATGTGTTTGGCAGGTGAAAAGGGCGGATTCTGTTTCAGAGAATTAACGATGATCCCAATGGTCATCCCTTTCCTTTAATAATCCTTTACTTCATCAGCTGAAAATCCACCATGGTTCTATATACTCCTTTTTGCGTGGGAACAGGTAACTGGCTTGTTCCAAGAAGTATGCCGCAGAGCTTTTCAATTAACCACTACGTTGAAAATTATTTGCAGGTGTTCAGCATTTCACCATAATTGTGATAACGTTTGTTTGTGCCTCCTGAAACCCAAGATGGCTGCCAAGAACATAACTATGCTGAGGCGTAGCTGACTTGGTTTTGCCTATTTTTGTTAGTGGAGACTGACAAGAAGCCATTCTTCTAAGTATCATCTCACCATCATTTTTCCATTGTTTAAAAATTGAGGAAAATTTTGCAAGTTAGCATTATAATTAGTAGCTGGAGGGTACGGTTTTTTTTTTTTTTTGTGTGTGGTCGATGTGGATGGGGGGGTCAGTCCCCTGTCAGTTCGCTGGTTAGTTTTTATTATCCCCAGAGAGGAGAAGTGGGCATGTGTTTGGCAGGTGAAAAGGGCGGATTCTGTTTCAGAGAATTAACGATGATCCCCATGGTCATCCCGTTCCTTTAAGAATCCTTTGCTTCATGAGCTGGAAATCCACCATGGTTCTATATACTCCTCTTTGCGTGGGAACAGGTAACGGGCTTGTTCCAAGAAGTATGCCGTAGAGCTTTTCAATTAACCACTACGTTGAAAATCCTTTGCAGGTTTTCAGCGTTTCACCATAATTGTGATAACGTTTGTTTGTGCCTCCTGAAACCCAAGAAGGCTGCCACGAACATAACGATGCTGAGGCCTAGCTGACTTGGTATTGCCTATTTTTGTTAGAGGAGACTGACAAGAATCCATTCTTCTAAGTATCATCTCACCATCAATTTTCCATTGTTTAAAAATGCAGGAAAATTTTGCAAGTTATCATTATAATTAGTAGCTGGAGGCTACCGTGTTTTTTTTTTTTTTTTTTTTTTTTTTTTTGTGGGGTCGGTGTGGATGTGTTGGTCAGGCCCTCTGTCAGTTCGCTGGTTTGTTTTTATTGTCCCCAGAGTGGAGAAGTGGGTATTAGTATGGCAGGTGAAAACTGCGGATCTGTTTCAGAGAATTAAACAGGATCCGCATGGTAATCCCATTCCTTTAAGATCCTTTGCTTCATGAGCTGGGAATCCACCATGGTTCTATACACTTCTCTATGCTTGGGCACAGGAAACTGGCTTGTTCAAAGAACTATGCCTCAGAGCTTTTCAATTAACCAGTATGTTGAAAATCCTTTGCAGGTTTTCAGCGTTTCACCATAATTGTGATAACGTGTGTATGTGCCTACTGAAACCAAATATGGCTGCTACGGACATAACTATGCTGAGGCGTAGCTGACTTGGTGTTGCCTATTTTTGTCAGTAGAGACTGACAAGAAGCCATTCTTCTAAGTATCATCCCGCCATCATTTCTCCATTGTTTAAAAATGCAGGGAAATTTTGCAAATTGGCATTATAATTAGTAGCTGGAGGGTACTTTTTTTTTTTGTGGGTTCGGTCAGGATGGGTGTTCAGGCCCTCTGTCAGATCGCTGGTTTCTTTTTATTATCCCCAGAGAAGAGTAGTAGGCATGTGTTTGGCAGGTGAAAAGTGCGGATTCTGTTTCAGAGAATTAAACAGGATCCGCATGGTCATCTCATTCCTTTAAGAATCCTTTGCTTCATCAGCTGCGATTCCACCATGTTTCTATATACTCCTCTATGCGTGGGCACAGGTACCTGGCTTGTTCCATTAAGTATGCTGGAGAGTTTTCAAATTAACCAGTACGTTGAAAATTATTTGCAGGTTTTCAGCGTTTCACCATAATATTGATAACGTTTGTATGTGCCTCCTGAAACCCAAGAAGGCTGCGACGGACATAACTATGCTGAGGCGTAGCTGACTTGGTTTTGTCTATTTTTGTTAGTGGAGACTGACAAGAATCCATTCTTCTAAGTATCATCTCACCATCATTTTTCCATTGTTTAAAAATGCAGGAAAATTTTGCAAGTTAGCATTATAATTAGTAGCTGGAGGCTACGGTGTTTTCTTTTTTTTTTTCCTTTGGGGTCGGTGTGGATGTGTTGGTCAGGCCCTCTGTCAGTTCGCTGGTTTGTTTTTATTATTCCCAGAGAGGAGAAGTGGGTATTAGTATGGCAGGTGAAAACTGCGGATCTGTTTCAGAGAATTAAACAGGATCTGCATGGTAATCCCGTTCCTTTAAGAATCCTTTGCTTCATGAGCTGGGAATCCACCATGGTTCTATATACTTCTCTACGCCTGGGCACAGAAAAGTGGCTTGTCCCAAGAAGTATGCCTCAGAGCTTTTCAATTAACCAGTATGTTGAAAATCCTTTGCAGGTTTTCAGCGTTTCACCATAATTGTGATAACGTGTGTATGTGCCTACTGAAACCAAATATGTCTGCTATGGACACAACTATGCTGAGGCGTAGCTGACTTGGTGTTGCCTATTTTTGTCAGTGGAGACTGACAAGAAGCCATTCTTCTAAGTATCATCCCACCATCATTTTTCCATTGTTTAAAAATGCAGGGAAATTTTGCAAGTTATCATTATAATTAGTAGCTGGAGGGTACTTCTATTTTTGTGGGGTCGGTCAGGATGGGTGTTCAGGCCCTCTGTCAGATCGCTGGTTTGTTTTTATTATCCCCAGAGAAGAATAGTGGGCATGTGTTTGGCAGGTGAAGAGTGCGGATTCTGTTTCAGAGAATTAAACAGGATCCGCATGGTCATCTCATTCCTTTAAGAATCCTTTGCTTCATCAGCTGGGATTCCACCATGTTTCTATATACTCCTCTATGCGTGGGCACAGGTACCTGGCTTGTTCCAAGAAGTATGCTGGAGAGTTTTCAAATTAACCAGTACGTTGAAAATTATTTGCAGGTTTTCAGCGTTTCACCATAATTTTGATAACGTTTGTATGTGCCTCCTGAAACCCAAGAAGGCTGCGACGGACATAACTATGCTGAGGAGTAGCTGACTTGGTGTTGCCTATTTTTGTTAGTGGAGACAGACAAGAAGCCATTCTTCTAATTATCATCCCACCACCATTTTTCCATTGTTTTAAAAGGCAGGGAAATTTTGCAAGTTAGCATTATAATTAGTAGCTGGAGGGTACGGTTTTTTTTTTGTTTGTAGTCGATGTGGATGGGAGGGTCAGGCCCTCTGTCAGTTCGCTGGTCAGTTTTTATTATCTCCAGCGAGGAGAAGTGGGCATGTATTTGGCAGTTGAAAAGTTCGGATTCTGTTTCAGAGAATGAAACAGGATCCGCATGCTCATCCCGTTCCTTTAGGAAACATTTGCTTCATCAGCTGGGAATCCACCATGGTTCTATATACTCCTCTATGTGTGGGCACAGGTAACTGGCTTGTTCCAAGAAGTATGCCGCAGAGCTTTTCAATTAAGCAGTACGTTGAAACTTATTTGCAGGTTTTCAGCGTATCACCATAATTCTTATAACGTTTGTATGTGTCTCCTGAAACCCAATATGGCTGCCACGGACATGACTATGCTGAGGCGTAGCTGACTTGGTTTTGCCTATTTTTGTTAGTGGAGACAGACAAGAAGCCATTCTTCTAAGTATCATCCCACCACCATTTTTCCATTGTTTTAAAATGCAGGGAAATTTTGCAAGTTAGCATTATAATTAGTAGCTGGAGGGTACGTTTTTTTTTTTTTTTTTTTGTGTGTGTGGTCGATGTGGATGGGTGGGTTAGGCCCTCTGTCAGTTCGCTGGTTAGTTTTTATTATCCCCAGAGAGGAGAAGTGGGCATGTGTTTGGCAGGTGAAAAGGGCGGATTGTGTTTCAGAGAATTAACGATGATCCCCATGGTCATCCCGTTCCTTTAATAATCCCTTACTTCATCAGCTGGAAAGCCACCATGGTTCTATATACTCTTCTTTGTGTGGGAACAGGTAACTGACTTGTTCCAAGAAGTATGCCGGAGAGCTTTTCAATTAACCACTACGTTGAAAATTATTTGCAGGTGTTCAGCGTTTCACCATAATTGTGATAACGTTGGTTTGTGCCTCCTGAAACCCAAGAAGGCTGCGACGGACATAACTATGCTGAGGCGTAGCTGACTTGGTTTTGCCTATTTTTGTTAGTGGAGACTGACAAGAATCCATTCTTCTAAGTATCATCTCACCATCATTTTTCCATTGTTTAAAAATGCAGGAAAATTTTGCAAGTTATCATTATAATTAGTAGCTGGAGGCTCCGGTGTTTTTTTTTTTTTTCAGTGGTGTCGGTTTGGATGTGTTGGTCAGGCCCTCTGTGAGTTCGCTGGTTTGTTTTTATTATCCCCAGACAGGAAAAGTGGGTATTAGTATGGCAGGTGAAAACTGCGGATCTATTTCAGAGAATTAAACAGGATCCGCATGGTAATCCCGTTCCTTTAAGAATCCTTTGCTTCATGAGCTGGGAATACACCATGGTTCTATATACTTCTCTATGTGTGGTCACAGGAAACTGGCTTGTTCCAAGAAGTATGCCTCAGAGCTTTTCAATTAACCAGTATGTTGAAAATCCTTTGCAGGTTTTCAGCGTTTCACCATAATTGTGATAACGTGTGTATGTGTCTCCTGAAACCCAATATCGCTGCCAAGGACATAAGTACGCTGAAGCGTAGCTGACGTCGTGTTGCCTATTTTTGTCAGTGGAGACTGACAAAAGCCATTCTTCTAAGTATCATCCCACCATCATTTCTCCATTGTTTAAAAATGCAGGGAAATTTTGCAAGTTAGCATTATAATTAGTAGCTGAAGGGTACTTTTTTTTTTGTGGGGTCGGTCAGGATGGGTGTTCAGGCCCTCTGTCAGATCGATGGTTTGTTTTTATTATCCCCAGAGAAGAGTAGTGGGCATGTGTTTGGCAGGTGAAAAGTGCGGATTGTGTTTCAGAAAATTAAACAGGGTCCGCATGGTCATCTCATTCCTTTAAGAATCATTTGCTTCATCAGCTGGGATTCCACCATGTTTCTATATACTCCTCTATGCGTGGGCACAGGTACCTGGCTTGTTCCAAGAAGTATGCTGGAGAGTTTTCAAATTAACCAGTACGTTGAAAATTATTTGCAGGTTTTCAGCGTTTCACCATAATTTTGATAACGTTTGTATGTGCCTCCTGAAACCCAAGAAGGCTGCGATGGACATAACTATGCTGAGAAGTAGCTGACTTGGTGTTGCCTATTTTTGTTAGTGGAGACAGACAAGAAGCCATTCTTCTAAGTGTCATCCCACCACCATTTTTCCATTGTTTTAATATGCAGGGAAATGTTGCAAGTTAGCATTATAATTAGTAGCTGGAGGGTACTTTTTTTTTTTTGTGTGTGGTCGATGTGGATGGGGGCGTGAGGCCCTCTGTCAGTTCGCTGGTTAGTTTTTATTATCCCCAGAGAGGAGAAGTGGGCATGTGTTTGGCAGGTGAAAAGGGCGGATTCTGTTTCAGAGAATTAACGATAATCCCCATGGTCATCCCGTTCCTTTAATAATCCTTTACTTCATGAGCTGGAAATCCACCATGGTTCTATACACTCCTCTTTGCATGGGAACAGTTAACTGGCTTGTTCCAAGAAGTATGCCCCAGAGCTTTTCAATTAACCACTACGTTGAAAATTATTTGCAGGTGTTCAGCGTTTAACCCTAACCAGAACCCCTAAAACTAACCCTGAACCCTATCCCTAACCCTAGCAGTAAACTTTAACCCTAAACCTAATCCCAACCCGTAACCCTAATCCTATCCTTTTACCCTAAAACTAACCCCTAAACCTAACACCTATACCTCACCCTAACTCTAACCCCAATCCTAATTCTAACCATACCCCTTCATAAAACACTAACTCCTAACCGCTAACCCTAACACTAACCAAAAACCCTAATCACTAATCCCTAACCCTAACGCTTAACCTTTACCCTAACCGTTAACCCTCACCCTAAATCCTAACACTGACCCTAACCTTAACCTTTAACTCTAAGCCTAACCCTTAACCCTACAGTAAGGAAGACCTTTAATGCTAATGGGATCCCTTATCCCTAACCCTAACACTACAGCTAAAAATAACCCTAACCTTGGATCCTTAAACCTAACCCCTAACACTTACTTTAACCCCAAACCCTAACCCTAATCCTAAGCATTAAACCTAACCCTATCTCTTAACCCTAACGCTAGCCCTTACCCTAACGCCTAGATCTAACCCTAAATCTAACATACCGCCTAATCCCAACCTTAAGCCCTAATGCTAACACTAAACCTGAACCCTAAACCTACCGGTAACCCTTAACACTTACCCTATCCGTGAACCTTAACCCTGACCCTAACCATTACCCGCACCCAAGCATTTAACCCTGACCCTACCCCTAATCCTTAATGATAACACTAACACTAAACCCTAACCCTAAGCCCAACACTTAACCCTAATCCTATCCCTTAACCCTAACCCTAACCCTAACCCTAATGCTAACCCCTAAACGTAACCCTAACCGTGACCAGTAAACCTAACCCTAACCTCTAACACAAACCATAGCACATAACTCTAACCCTAAAACTAACCCTAACCCTAACCCTAACCCTAAACCCTAACTCTTAACCTTAACACTAAGCGTTAACTCTCACGCTAACCTTTAATCCTAACCCTAATCCTAATCTTCAACCCTAAACCTAACACTTAACCCTAACCCTGTACCAAACCCTAACCCCTCATCTTAACCCTACCCGTAAACCTAAACCCTAAACCAAAGTGTAACCGTTAAACCTAAGAGTAACCTTTAACCCTAACCCTAATCCCTAACCCTAAGCCCTCACCCTAACACTAAACTTCATCCTTATCCCTAACCGGAATCCTAACCCTAAATCTCATTCTCAGACTTCTTGCTCTCTTAGAGTTTAGAAAGCCTGCAATCCTCCCATGCCATGCGTGAAAGGAGGCTCTACCACTGTGTCCTGCATGAAACCCACGGGTCCATACCCAGAGTATGATAGAGTGGGTTCCCGGGTACAATCCCAGCCCCCTAAACTCCCCCCGCCCGCCTAATGCAGACAGGGCCCGTGCGCTAAGCATAAACAATACCTTTAACAGATAACCCTAACCCTGAACATAACACCCAACCCTGTTCCTATTTCTCCCCTTAACACGTAAACCTCACCGTGCGCCTAACTTTAACCTCTTATCCTAACGTTAATGCATAACCCATTTCCTGAGAACAACCCCTATCCCATAATTCTAACCCTATCTCCTAGTCATCACTGTGACACCTAATCCCTAACCCTAATTCTAAACTGCTAACCCTAACCGTAACCCTACCTACAACCCTAACACTGACAGTAACCCTTACTTCTAACCCCAAGGCTATGCCTAACAAAAACCCTAACCCTTGACCCTAACCCTTCACCCTAACCCCTAAGCCTTACCCTAACCCTTAACCCTAATCCTAATCCTAACCATTAAACCTAACCCTAGCTCTTAAAGCTAACCCTAAACCTTACCCTCACGACTAGACCTAACCCTGACACTAACCTAACACCTAACGCTAACCAGAACCCCTAAAGCTAACCCTGAACCCTATCCCTAACCCCAGCAGTAAACTTAAACCCTAAACCTAAGCCCAACGCGTAACCCTAATCCTATCCTTTTACCCTAAAACTAACCCCTAAACCTAACCCCTATACCTCACCCTAACTCTAACCCCAATCCTAATTCTAACCATACCCCTTGATAAAACACTATCTCCTAACCGCTAACCCTAAAACTAACCAAAAACCCTAATCACTAATCCCTAACCCTAACGCTTAACCTTTACCCTAACCGTTAACCCTCACCCTAAATCTTAACACTGACCCTAACCTTCACCTTTAACTCTAAGCCTAACCCTTAACCCTACAGTAAGGAAGACCCTTAATGCTAATGGGATCCCTTATCCCTAACCCTAACACTACAGCTAAAAATAACCCTAACCTTTGATCCTTAAACCTAACCCCTAACACTTACTTTAACCCCAAACCCTAACCCTAATCCTAAGCATTAAACCTAACCCTATCTCTTAACCCTAACGCTAGCCCTTACCCTAACGCCTAGATCTAACCCTAAATCTAACCTACCACCTAATCCTAACCTTAAGCCCTAATGCTAACACTAACCCTGAACCCTAAACCTACCCGTAACCCTTAACACTAACCCTATCCGTGAACCTAAACCCTGACCCTAACCATTACCCGCACCCAAGCATTTAACCCTGACCCTAACACTAATCCTTAATGCTAACCTTAACACGAAACCCTAACCCTAAGCCCAACACTTAACCCTAATCCTATCCCTTAACCCTAACCCTAACCCTAACCCTAATGCTAAGCCCTAAACGTAACCCTAACCGTGACCAGTAAACCTAACCCTAAGCTCTAACACAAACCATAGCACATAACTCTAAACCTAATACTAACCCTAACCCTAACCCTAAACCCTAACTCTTAACCTTAACCCTAAGCGTTAACTCTCACGCTAACCTTTAATCCTAACCCTAATCCTAATCTTCAACCCTAAACCTAACACTTAACCCTAACCCTGTACCAAACCCTAACCCCTCATCTTAACCCTAACCTTAAACCTCAACCCTAAACCAAAGTGTAACCGTTAAATCTAAGAGTAACCTTTAACCCTAACCCTAATCCCTAATCCTAAGCCCTCACCCTAACACTAAACTTCATCCTTAACCCTAACCATAACCCTAACCCTAAATCTAATTCTCAGACTTCTTGCTTTCTTAGAGTTTAGAAAGCCTGCAATCCTCCGATGCCATGCGTGAAAGGAGGCTCTGCCACAGTGTCCTGCATGAAACCCAGAGGCCCATACACTGCGTGCGGTAGAGTGGGTTCCCAGCGACCATCACAGACACCTAACTTTGCCTCCTAGGGCATACAGGGCCCGTGCCCTAAGCATAAACCCTACCCCTCACCCATAAGCCTAACCCACAACATAACACCTAACCCTGATCCTACTGCTCACCTTAACAGGTAAACCTCACCATAACCCTAACTTTAACCCCATATCTTAACGTTAATGCATGACACCCTGAGAACAAGCCCTATACCGTCATTATAACCCTACCTCCTAGCTATAACCGTAACACCTAATCCCTAATTCTGAAGCGCCAACCCTAACCTTAACCCGACCAACAACACTAACACTAACCCTAACCCCTTACCCTAACCCTACGCCTAAAAGTAACCCTAACCGTTGATCCTTCGTCATAACCCCTAACCTTAACCCTAACCCTTAACCGTATTCCCAATCCTAACCATTAAACAGAACCCTAACTCTTAACCCTAACCCTAACCTTTACCCTAATGCCTAGAGATCTAACCCCAACACTGACCTACAGTTAACACTAACCCCAACCCCTAATGCTAACCTTAAACCTGAACCAAGCTCCTAACCCTTAACCCTAACACTATCCCTAACCCCTAAGCCTAACCCCAACTGTTAACCCTCTAACCCTCACCCTGAATCCTAACCCTATCCCTTAACCCTAACCGCTGACCCTAACGCTAACTCCAACCCTAAACCTTACCCTGGCCCCCTAACCCAGACTTAACACCTTACCCCTAACACTAACTCTAACCCTAACCACTAATCCCTAGCACCTAACCCTGACTCGAAACCTAACCCCTAACACGAAAAACCCTAACCCCAACCCCAACCCTAATTCTCACACTACTTCCATTCCCAGAGTGAAGCAAGCCTACAATACAGCCATGCCATATGTGAGATGAGGCTCCGCCTGAGAAGTGCATGTAGGTCCTGTCCCAAGGCCCAGGGAATGATGTTGTGCTTTCGTGGTGACTCCGACCGCACCCCTCTCACCGTAGATTAACCAGGTCTTGTGCCCTTAAACTGACCGCTAAAGCTAAGCCCTACCACCAACGCTAACCCCTGACCCTGAACCTAAGCCCCGAGCCTAAAGCCCAACATTAACTCTAGACCCTTACCCTAAACCTAATCCCTAACCCTAATGCTAACCCCTAAACCCAACCCTAACCGTGAACAGTAAACCTAACCCTAACCCCTAACACAAATCATAGCACATAACTGTAACCCTAAATCTAACCCTAAGCCTAACCGTAAACCCTAACTCTTAACCTTAACCCTAAGCGTTAACTCTCACGCTAACCTTTAATCCTAACCCTAATCCTAATCTTCAACCCTAAACCTAACACTTAACCCTAAACGTCTACCAAACCCTAACCCCTCATCTTAACCCTAACCGTAAACCTCAACCCTAAACCGAACTGTAACCGTTAAACCTAAGAGTAACATTTAACCCTAACCCTAATCCCTAACCCTAAGCCCTCACCCTAACACTAAACTTCATCCTTAACCCTAACCATAATCCTAACCCTAAATCTAATTCTCAGACTTCTGGCTTTCTTAGAGTTTAGAAAGCCTGCAATCCTCCCATGCCATGTGTGAAAGGAGGCTCTACCACTGTGTCCTGCATGAAACCCACGGGCCCATACCCAGAGTATGATAGAGTGGGTTCCCGTGTACAATCCCAGCCCCCTAAACTCCCCCCGCCCGCCTAATAGAGACAGGGCCCGTGCGCTAAGCATAAACAATACCTTTACCAGATAACCCTAACCCTGAACATAACACCCAACCCTGTTCCTATTTCTCCCCTTAACACGTAAACCTCACCGTGTGCCTAACTTTAACCTCTTATCCTAACGTTAATGCATAACCCATTTCCTGAGAACAACCCCTATCCCATAATTCTAACCCTATCTCCTAGTCATCACTGTGACACCTAATCCCTAACCCTAATTCTAAACCGCTAACCCTAACCGTACCCCTACCTACAACCCTAACACTGACAGTAACCCTTACTTCTAACCCCAACGCTATGCCTAACAAAAACCCTAACCCTTGACCCTAACCCTTCACCCTAACCCCTAAGCCTTACCCTAACCCTTAACCCTAATCCTAATCCTAACCATTAAACCTAACCCTAGCTCTTAAAGCTAACCCTAAACCTTACCCTCACGACTAGACCTAATCCTGACACTAACCTAAGACCTAACCCTAACCAGAACCCCTAAAGCTAACCCTGAACCCTATCCCTAACCCTAGCAGTAAACTTTAACCCTAAACCTAAGCCTAACCCATAACCCTAATCCTATCCTTTTACCCTAAAACTAACCCCTAAACCTAAACCCTATACCTCACCCTAACTCTAACCCCAATCCTAATTCTAACCATACCCCTTCATAAAACACTAACTCCTAACCACTAACCCTAACACTAACCAAAAACCCTAATCACTAATCCCTAACCCTAACGCTTAACCTTTACCCTAACCGTTAACCCTCACCCTAAATCTTAACACTGACCCTAACCTTCACCTTTAACTCTAAGCCTAACCCTTAACCCTACAGTAAGGAAGACCCTTAATGCTAATGGGATCCCTTATCCCTAACCCTAACACTACAGCTAAAAATAACCCTAACTTTGATCCTTAAACCTAACCCCTAACACTTACTTTAACCCCAAACCCTAACCCTAATCCTAAGCATTAAACCTAACCCTATCTCTTAACCCTAACGCTAGCCCTTACCCTAACGCCTAGATCTAACCCTAAATCTAACCTACTGCCTAATCCTAACCTTAAGCCCTAATGCTAACTCTAACCCTGAACCCTAAACCTATCCGTAACCCTTAACACTAACCCTATCCGTGAACCTTAACCCTGATCCTAACCATTACCCGCACCCAAGCATTTAACCCTGACCCTACCCCTAATCCTTAAAGATAACCCTAACACTAAACCCTAACCCTAAGCCCAACACTTAACCCTAATCCTATCCCTTAACCCTAACCCTAACCCTAATGCTAACCCCTAAACGTAACCCTAACCGTCACCAGTAAACCTAACCCTAACCTCTAACACAAACCATAGCACATAACTCTAACCCTAAAACTAACCCTAACCCTAACCCTAAACCCTAACTCTTAACCTTAACATTAAGCGTTAACTCTCACGCTAACCTTTAATCCTAACCCTAATCCTAATCTTCAACCCTAAACCTAACACTTAACCCTAACCCTGTACCAAACCTTAACCCCTCATCTTAACCGTAACCGTAAACCTCAACCCGAAACCAAAGTGTAACCGTTAAACCTAAGAGTAACGTTTAACCCTAACCCTAATCCCTAACCCAAAGCCCTCAGCCTAACACTAAACTTCATCCTTAACCCTAACCATAATCCTAACCCTAAATCTCATTCTCAGACTTCTTGCTTTCTTAGAGTTTAGAAAGCCTGCAATCCTCCCATGCCATGCGTGAAAGGAGGCTCTACCACTGTGTCCTGCATGAAACCCACGGGCCCATACCCAGAGTATGATAGAGTGGGTTCCCGGGTACAATCCAAGCCCCCTAAACTCCCCCCGCCCGCCTAATGCAGACAGGGCCCGTGCACTAAGCATAAACAGTACCTTTAACAGATAACCCTAACCCTGAACATAACACCAAACCCTGTTCCTATTTCTCCCCTTAACACGTAAACCTCACTGTGCGCCTAACTTTAACCTCTTATCCTAACGTTAATGCATAACCCATTTCCTGAAAACAGCCCCTATCCCATAATTCTAACCCTATCTCCTAGTCATCACTGTGACACCTAATCGCTAACCCTAATTCTAAACCGCTAACCCTAACTTTAACCCTACCTACAACCCTAACACTGACAGTAACGCTTGCTTCTAACCCCAACGCTATGCCTAACAAAAACCCTAACCCTTGACCCTAACCCTTCACCCTAACCCCTAAGCCTTACCCTAACCCTTAACCCTAATCCTAATCCTAAACATTAAACCTAACCCAAGCTCTTCAAGCTAAGCCTAAACCTCACCCTCACGACTGGACCTAACCCTGACACTAACCTAACACCTAACCCTAACAAGAACCGCTAAAGCTAACCCTGAACCCTATCCCTAACCCTAGCAGTAAACTTTAACCCTAAACCTAAGCCCAACCCGTAACCCTAATCCTATCCTTTTACCCTAAAACTAACCCCTAAACCTAACCCCTATACCTCACCCTAACTCTAACCCCAGTCCTAATGCTAACCATACCCCTTCATAAAACACTAACTCCTAACCGGTCACCCTAACACTAACCAAAAACCCTAATCACTAATCCCTAACCCTAACGCTTAACCTTTACCCTAACCGTTAACCCTCACCCTAAATCTTAACACTGACCCTAACCTTAAGCTTTAACTCTAAGCCTAACCCTTAACCCTACAGTAAGGAATACCCTTAATGCTAATGGGATCCCTTATCCCTAACCCTAACACTACAGCTAAAAATAAACCTAACCTTTGATCCTTAAACGTAACCCCTAACACTTACTTTAACCCTATACCCTAACCCTAATCCTAAGCATTAAACCTAAGCCTATCTCTTAACCCTAACGCTAGCCTTTACCCTAACGCCTAGATCTAAACCTAAATCTAACCTACCGCCTAATCCTAACCTTAAGCCCTAATGCTAACTCTAACATTGAACCCTAAACCTACCCGTAACCCTTAACACTAACCCTATCCGTGAACCTTAACCCTGAACGTAACCATTACCCGCACCCAAGCATTTAACCCTGACCCTAATCCTAATCCTTAATGATAACCCTAACACTAAACCCTAACCCTAAGCCCAACACTTAACCCTAATCCTATCCCTTAACCCTAACCCTAACCCTAATGCTAACCCTTAAACGTAACCCTAACCATGACCAGTAAACCTAACCCTAACCTCTAACACAAACCATAGCACATAACTCTAACCCTAAAACTAACCCTAAACCTAACCCTAACCCTAAACCCTAACTCTTAACCTTAACCCTAAGCGTTAACTCTCACGCTAACCTTTAATCCTAACCCTAATCCTAATCTTCAACCCTAAACCTAACACTTAACCCTAACCCTGTACAAAACCCTAATCCCTCATCTTAACCCTAACCGTAAACCTCAACCCTAAACCAAAGTGTAACCGTTAAACCTAAGAGTAACCTTTAACCCTAACCATAATCCCTAACCCTAAGCCCTCACCCTAACACTAAACTTCATCCTTCACCCTAACCATAATCCTAACCCTAAATCTAATTCTCAGACTTCTGGCTTTCTTAGAGTTTAGAAAGCCTGCAATCCCCCCATGCCATGCGTGAAAGGAGGCTTTACCACTGTGTCCTGCATGAAACCCACGGGCCCATACCCAGAGAATGATAGAGTGGGTTCCCGGGTACAATCCCAGCCCCCTAAACTCCCCCCGCCCACCTAATGCAGACAGGGCCCGTGCGTAAGCATAAACAATACCTTTAACAGATAACCCTAACCCTAAACATAACACCCAACCCTGCTCCTATTTCTCCCCTTAACACGTAAACCTCACCGTGCGCCTAACTTTAACCTCTTATCCTAACGTTAATGCATAACCCATTTCCTGAGAACAACCCCTATCCCATAATTCTAACGCTATCTCCTAGTCATCACTGTGACACCTAATCCCTAACCCTAATTCTAAACCGCTAACCCTAACCGTAACCCTACCTACAACCCTAACACTGACAGTAACCCTTACTTTTAACTCCAATGCTATGCCTAACAAAAACCCTAACCCTTCACCCTAACCCTTCACCCTAACCCCTAAGCCTTATCCTAACCCTTAACCCTAATCCTAATCCTAACAATTAAACCTAACCCTAGCTCTTAAAGCTAACCCTAAACATTACGCTCATGACTAGACCTAAGCCTGACACTAACCTAACACCTAACCCTAACCAGAACCCCTAAAGCTAAGCTTGAACTCTATCCCTACCCCTAGCAGTAAAATTGAAACCTAAACCTAAGCCCAACCCGTAACCCTAATCCTATCCTTTTACCCTAAAACCAACCCCTAAACCTAACCCCAATACCTCACCCTAACTCTAACCCCAATCCTAATTCTAACCATACCCCTTCATAAAACACGAACTCCTAACCGCTAACCCTAACACTAACCAAAAACCCTAATCACTAATCCCTAACCCTAACGCTTAACCTTTACCTTAACCGTTAACCCTCACCCTAAATCTTAACACTGACCCTATCCTTAAGCTTTAACTCTAAGCCTAACCCATAACCCTACAGTAAGGAAGACCCTTAATGCTAATGGGATCCCTTATCCCTAACCCTAACACTACAGCTAAAAATAACCCTAACCTATGATCCTTAAACCTAACCCCGAACATTTACTTTAACCCCAAACCCTAACCCTAATCCTAAGCATTAAACCTAACCCTATCTCTTAACCCTAACGCTAGCCCTTACCCTAACGCCTAGATCTAACCCTAAATCTAACCTACCGCCTAATCCTAACCTTAAGCTCTAATGCTAACTCTAACCCTGAACCCTAAACCTACCCGTAACCCTTAACACTAACCCTATCCGTGAACCTTAACCCTGACCCTAACCGTTACCCGCACCAAACCATTTAACACTGACCCTACCCCTAATCCTTAATGATAACCCTAACACTAAACCCTAACCCTAAGCCCAACACTTAACCCTAATCCTATCCCTTAACCCTAACCCTAACCCTAATGCTATCCCCTAAACGTAACCCTAACCGTCACCAGTAAACCTAACCCTAACCTCTAACACAAACCATAGCACATAACTCTAACCCTAAAACTAACCCTAACCCTAACCCTAAACCCTAACTATTAACCTTAACCGTAAGCGTTAACTCTCACGCTAACCTTTAATCCTAACCCTAACCTAATCTTCAACCCTAAACCTAACACTTAACCCTAACCCTGTACCTAACCCTAACTCTCATCTTAACCCTAACCGTAAACCTCAACCCGAAACCAAAGTGTAACCGTTAAACCTAAGAGTAACCTTTAACCCTAACCCTAAGCCCTCACCCTAAGCCCTCACCCTAACACTAAACTTCATCCTTAACCCTAACCATAATCCTAACCCTAAATCTAATTCTCAGACTTCTTGCTTTCTTAGAGTTTAGAAAGCCTGCAATCCTCCCATGCCATGCGTGAAAGGAGGCTCTACCACTGTGTCCTGCATGAAACCCACGGGCCCATACCCAGAGTATGATAGAGTGGGTTCCCGGGTTCAATCCCAGCCCCCTAAACTCCCCCCGCCCGCCTAATGCAGACAGGGCCCGTGCGCTAAGCATAAACAATACCTTTAACAGATAACCCTAACCCTGAACATAACACCCAACCCTGTTCCTATTTCTCCCCTTAACACGTAAACCTCACCGTGCGCCTAACTTTAACCTCTTATCCTAACGTTAATGCATAACACATTTCCTGAGAACAACCCCTATCCCATAATTCTAACCCTATATCCTTGTAATCACTGAGACACCTAATCCCTAACCCTAATTCTAAACCGCTAAGCCGAACCGTAACGCTACCTACAACCCTAACACTGACAGTAACCCTTACTTCTAACCCCAACGCTATGACTAACAAAAACCCTAACCCTTGACCCTAACCCTTCACCCTAACCCCTAAGCCTTACCCTATCCCTTAACCCTAATCCTAATCCTAACCATTAAACCTAACTCTAGCTCTTAAAGCTAACCCTAAACCTTACTCTCACGACTAGACCTAACCCTGACACTAACCTAACACCTAACCCTAACCAGAACCCCTAAAGCTAACCCTGAACCCTATCCCTAACCCTAGCAGTAAACTTTAACCCTAAACCTAAGCCCTACCCGTAACCCTAATCCTATCCTTTTACCCTAAAACTAACCCCTAAACCTAACCCCTATACCTCACCCTAACTCTAACCCCAATCCTAATTCTAACCATACCCCTTCATAAAACACTAACTCCTAACCGCTCACCCTAACACTAACCAAAAACCCTAATCACTAATCCCTAACCGTAACGCTTAACCTTTACGCTAACCGTTAACCCTCACCCTAAATCTTAACACTGACCCTAACCTTAAGCTTTAACTCTAAGCCTAACCCTTAACCCTACAGTAAGGAATACCCTTAATGCTAATGGGATCCCTTATCCCTAACCCTAACACTACAGCTAAAAATAACCCTAACCTTTGATCCTTAAACCTAACCCCTAACACTTACTTTAACCACAAACCCTAACCCTAATACTAAGCATTAAACCTAACCCTATCTCTTAACAGCAACGCTAGCCCTTACCTTAACGCGTAGATCTAACTCTAAATCTAACCTACCGCCTAATCCTAACCTTAAGCCCTAATGCTAACTCTAACCCTGAACCCTAAACCTACCTGTAACCCTTAACACTAACCCTATCCGTGAACCTTAACCCTGACCCTAACCATTACCCGCTCCCAAGCATTTAACCCTGACCCTAACCCTAATCCTTAATGATAACCCTAACACTAAACCCTAACCCTAAGCCCAACACTTAACCCTAATCCTATCCCTTAACCCTAACCCTAACCCTAATGCTAACCCCTAAACGTAACCCTAACCGTCACCAGTAAACCTAACCCTAACGTCTAACACAAACCGTAGCACATAACTCTAACCCAAAAACTAACCCTAACCCTAACCCTAACCCTAAACTCTAACTCTTAACCTTAATCGTAAGCGTTAACTCTCATGCTAAACTTTAATCCTAACCCTAATCCTAATCTTCAACCCTAAACCTAACACTTAACCCTAACCCTGTACCTAACCCTAACCCTCATCTTAACCCTAACCGTAAACCTCAACCCTAAACCAAAGTGTAACCGTTAAACCTAAGAGTAACCTTTATCCCTAACCCTAATCCCTAACCCTAAGCCCTCACCCTAACACTAAACTTCATCCTTTACCCTAACCATAATCCTAACCCTAAATCTAATTCTCAGACTTCTTGCTTTCTTAGAGTTTAGAAAGCCTGCAATCCTCCCAAGCCATGCGTGAAAGGAGGCACTACCACTGTGTCCTGCATGAAACCCACTGGCCCATACCCAGAGTATGATAGAGTGGGTTCCCGGGTACAATCCCAGCTCCCTGAAGTCCCCCCGCCCGCCTAATGCAGACAGGGCCCGTGCGCTAAGCATAAACAATATCTTTAACAGATAACCCTAACCCTGAACATAACACCCAACCCTGTTCCTATTTCTCCCCTTAACACGTAAACCTCACCGTGCGCCTAACTTTAACCTCTTATCCTAACGTTAATGCATAACCCATTTCCTGAGAACAACCACTATCCCATAATTCTAACCCTATATCCTTGTAATCACTGAGACACCTAATCCCTAACCCTAATTCTAAAACGCTAACCCTAACCGTAACCCTACCTACAACCCTAACACTGACAGTAACCCTTACTTCTAACCCCAAGGCTATGCCTAACAAAAACCGTAACCCTTGACCCTAACCCTTCACCCTAACCCCTAAGCCTTACCCAATCCCTTAACCCTAATCCGAATCCTAACCATTAAACCTAACCCTAGCTCTTTTTTTTTTTTTTTTTTTGAGACAGAGTCTCACTGTGTTGCCCGGGCTAGAGTGAGTGCCGTGGCGTAAGCCTAGCTCACAGCAACCTCAAACTCCTGGGCTTAAGCGATCCTACTGCCTCAGCCTTCCTAGTAGCTGGGACTACAGGCATGCGCCACCATGCCCGGCTAATTTTTTGTATATATATATTTTAGTTGTCCATATAATTTCTTTCTAATTTTAGTAGAGACGGGGTCTCACTCTTGTTCAGGCTGGCCTCGACATCCTGACCTCGAGAGATCCACCCAACTCGGCCTCCCAGAGTGCTAGGATTACAGGCGTGAGCCACCGCGCCCGGCCCCTAGCTCTTAAAGCTAACCCTAAACCTTACCCTCACGACTAGACCTAACCCTGACACTAACCTAACACCTAACACTCACCAGAACCCCTAAAGCTAACCCTGAACCCTATCCCTAACCCTAGCAGTAAACTTTAACCCTAAACCTAAGCCCTACCCGTAACCCTAATCCTATCCTTTTACCCTAAAACTAACCCCTAAACCTAACCCCTATACCTCACCCTAACACTAACCCCAATCCTAATTCTAACCATACCCCTTCATAAAACACTAACTCCTAACCGCTAACCCTAAAACTAACCAAAAACCCTAATCACTAATCCCTAACCCTAATGCTTAACCTTTACCCTAACCGTTAACCCTCACCCTAAATCTTAACACTGACCCTAACCTTAACCTTTAGCTCTAAGCCTAACCCTTAACCCTACAGTAAGGAAGACCCTTAATGCTAATGGGATCCCTTATCCCTAACCCTAACACTACAGCTACAAATAACCCTAACCTTTGATCCTTAAACCTAACCCCTAACACTTACTTTAACCCCAATCCCTAACCCTAATCCTAAGCATTAAACCTAACCCTATCTCTTAACCCTAACGCTAGCCCTTACCCTAACGCCTAGATCTAACCCTAAATCTAACCTACTGCCTAATCCTAACCTTAAGCCCTAATGCTAACTCTAACCCTGAACCCTAAACCTACCGGTAACCCTTAACAGTAACCCTATCCGTGAACCTTAACCCTGACCCTAATCATTACCCGCACCCAAACATTTAACCCTGACCCGACCACTAATCCTTAATGATAACCCTAACACTAAACCCTAACCCTAAGCCCAACACTTAACCCTAATCCTATCCCTTAACTCTAACCCTAACCCTAACCCTAATGCTAACCCCTAAACGTAACCCTAACAGTGACCAGTAAACCTAACCCTAACCTCTAACACAAACCATAGCACATAACTGTAACCCTAAAACGAACCCTAACCCTAACCCTAACCCTAAACCCTAACTCTTAACCTTAACCCTAAGCGTTAACTCTCACGCTAACCTTTAATCCTAACCCTAATCCTAATCTTCAACCCTAAACCTAACACTTAACCCTAACCCTGTACCTAACCCTAACGCCTCATCTTAACCCTAACCGTAAACCTCAAACGGAAACCAAAGTGTAACCGTTAAACCTAAGAGTAACCTTTAACCCTAACCCTAATCCCTAACCCTAAGCCCTCACCCTAACACTAAACTCCATCCTTAACCCTAACCGTAATCCTAACCCTAAATCTAATTCTCAGACTTCTTGCTTTCTTAGAGTTTAGAAAGCCTGCAATCCTCCCATGCCATGCGTGAAAGGAGGCTCTACCACTGTGTCCGGCATGAAACTCAGGGGCCCATACCCAGAGTATGATAGAGTGGGTTCCCGGGTTCAATCCCAGCCCCCTAAACTCCCCCCGCCCGCCTAATGCAGACAGGGCCCGTGCGCTAAGCATAAACAATACCTTTAACAGATAACCCTAACCCTGAACATAACACCCAACCCTGTTCCTATTTCTCCCCTTAACACGTAAACCTCACCGTGCGCCTAACTTTAACCTCTTATCCTAACGTTAATGCATAACCCATTTCCTGAGAACAACCCCTATCCCATAATTCTAACCCTATATCCTTGTAATCACTGAGACACCTAATCCCTAACCCTAATTCTAAACCGCTAACCCTAACCGTAACGCTACCTACAACCCTAACACTGACAGTAACCCTTACTTCTAACCCCAACGCTATGCCTAACAAAAACCCTAACCCTTGACCCTAACCCTTCACCCTAACCCCTAAGCCTTACCCTATCCCTTAACCCTAATCCTAATCCTAACCATTAAACCTAACTCTAGCTCTTAAAGCTAACCCTAAACCTTACTCTCACGACTAGACCTAACCCTGACACTAACCTAACACCTAACCCTAACCAGAACCCCTAAAGCTAACCCTGAACCCTATCCCTAACCCTAGCAGTAAACATTAACCCTAAACCTAAGCCCAACCCGTAACCCTAATCCTTTCCTTTTACCCTAAAACTAACCCCTAAACCTAACCCCTATACCTCACCCTAACTCTAACCCCAATCCTAATTCTAACCATACCCCTTCATAAAACACTAACTCCTAACCGCTAACCCTAACACTAACCAAAAACCCTAATCACTAATCCCTAACCCTAACGCTTAACCTTTACCCTAACCGTTAACCCTCACCCTAAATCTTAACACTCACCCTAACCTTAACCTTTAGCTCTAAGCCTAACCCTTAACCCTACAGTAAGGAAGACCCTTAATGCTAATGGGATCCCTTATCCCTAACCCTAACACTACAGCTACAAATAACCCTAACCTTTGATCCTTAAACCTAACCCCTAACACTTACTTTAACCCCAAACCCTAACCCTAATCCTAAGCATTAAACCTAACCCTATCTCTTAACCCTAACGCTAGCCCTTACCGTAACGCCTAGATCTAACCCTAAATCTAACCTACCGCCTAATCCTAACCTTAAGCCCTAATGCTAACTCTAACCCTGAACCCTAAACCTACCGGTAACCCTTAACAGTAACCCTATCCGTGAACGTTAACCCTGACCCTAACCATTACCCGCACACAAGAATTTAACCCTGACCCTACCCCTAATCCTTAATGATAACCCTAACACTAAACCCTAACCCTAAGCCCAACACTTAACCCTAATCCTATCCCTTAACTCTAACCCTAACCCTAACCCTAATGCTAACCCCTAAACGTAACCCTAACCGTGACCAGTAAACCTAACCCTAACCTCTAACACAAACCATAGCACATAACTCTAACCCTAAAACGAACCCTAACCCTAACCCTAACCCTAAACCCTAACTCTTAACCTTAACCCTAAGCGTTAACTCTCACGCTAACCTTTAATCCTAACCCTAATCCTAATCTTCAACCCTAAACCTAACACTTAACCCTAACCCTGTACCTAACCCGAACCCCTCATCTTAACCCTAACCGTAAACCTCAACCCTAAACCAAAGTGTAACCGTTAAACCTAAGAGTAACCTTAAACCCTAACCCTAATCCCTAACCCTAAGCCCTCACCCTAACACTAAACTTCATCCTTAACCCTAACCATAATCCTAACCCTAAATCTAATTCTCAGACTTCTTGCTTTCTTAGAGTTTAGAAAGCCTGCAATCCTCCCATGTCATGTGTGAAAGCAGGCTCTACCACTGTGTCCTGCATGAAACCCACGGGCCCATACCCAGAGTATGATAGAGTGGGTTCCCGGGTACAATCCCAGCCCCCTAAACTCCCCCCGCCCGCCTAATGCAGACAGGGCCCGTGCGCTAAGCGTAAACAATACCTTTAACAGATAACCCTAACCCTGAACATAACACCCAACCCTGTTCCTATTTCTCCCCTTAACACGTAAACCTCACCGTGCGCCTAACTTTAACCTCTTATCCTAACCTTAATGCATAACCCATTTCCTGAGAACAACCCCTATCCCATAATTCTAACCCTATATCCTAGTCATCACTGTGACACCTAATCCTTAACCCTAATTCTAAACCGCTAACCCTAATCGTAACCCTACCTACAACCCTAACACTGAGAGTAACCCTTACTTCTAACCCCAACGCTATGCCTAACAAAAACATTAACCCTTCACCCTAACCCCTAAGCCTTACCCTAACCCTTAAACCTAATCCTAATCCTAACCATTAAACCTAACCCTAGCTCTTAAAGCTAACCCTAAACCTTACCCTCACGACTAGACCTAACCCTGACACTAACCTAACACCTAA
Organism: Eulemur rufifrons; assembly: GCF_041146395.1. NCBI lineage: Eukaryota > Metazoa > Chordata > Mammalia > Primates > Lemuridae > Eulemur > Eulemur rufifrons. The sequence goes on from NW_027182962.1 coordinate 204,343, forward strand.
CCCTAACCAGAACCCCTAAAGCTAACCCTGAACCCTATCCCTAACCCTAGCAGTAAACTTTAACCCTAAACCTAAGCCCAACCCGTAACCCTAATCCTATCCTTTTACCCTAAAACTAACCCCTAAACCTAACCCCTATACCACACCCTAACTCTAACCCCAATCCTAATTCTAAACATACCCCTTCATAAAACACTAACTCCTAACCGCTAACCCTAACACTAACCAAAAACCCTAATCACTAATCCCTAACCCTAACGCTTAACCTTTACCCTAACCGTTAACCCTCACCCTAAATCTTAACACTGACCTTAACCTTAACCTTTAACTCTAAGCCTAACCCTTAACCCTACAGTAAGGAAGACCCTTAATGCTAATGGGATCCTTATCCCTAACCCTAACACTACAGCTAAAAATAACACTAACCTTTGATCCTTAAACCTAACCCCTAACACTTACTTTAACCCCAAACCCTAACCCTAATCCTAAGCATTAAACCTAACCGTATCTCTTAACCCTAAGGCTAGCCCTTACCCTAACGCCTAGATCTAACCCTAAATCTAACCTACCGCCTAATCCTAACCTTAAGCCCTAATTCTAACTCTAACCCTGAACCCTAAACCTACCCGTAACCCTTAACACTAACCCTATCCTTGAACCTTAACCCTGACCCTAACCATTAACCGCACCCAAGCATTTAACCCTGACCCTACCCCTAATCCTTAATGATAACCCTAACACTAAGATCCTAACCCTAAGCCCAACACTTAACCCTAATCCTATCCCTTAACCCTAACCCTAACCCTAACCCTAATGCAAACCAATAAACGTAACCCTAACCGTCGCCAGTAAACCTAACCCTAGCCTCTAACACAAACCATAGCACATAACTCTAACCCTAAAACTAACCCTAACCCTAACCCTAACCCTAAACCCTAACTCTTAACCGTAACACTACGCGTTAACTCTCACGCTAACCTTTAATCCTAACCCTAATCCTAATCTTCAACCCTAAACCTAACACTTAACCCTAACCCTGTACCTAACCCAACCCCTCATCTTAACCCTAACCGTAAACCTCAACCCTAAACCAAAGTGTAACCGTTAAACCTAAGAGTAACATTTAACCCTAACCCTAATCCCTAATCCTAAGCCCTCACCCTAACACTAAACTTCATCCTTAACCCTAACCATAATCCTAACCCTAAATCTAATTCTCAGACTTCTTGCTTTCTTAGAGTTTAGAAAGCCTGCAATCCTCCCATGCCATGCGTGAAAGGAGGCTCTACCACTGTGTCTGGCATGAAACTCACTGGCCCATACCCAGAGTATGATAGAGTGGGTTCCCGGGTACAATCCCAGCCCCCTAAACTCCCCCCGCCCGCCTAATGCAGACAGGGCCCATGCGCTAAGCATAAACAATACCTTTAACAGATAACCCTAACCCTGAACATAACACCCAACCCTGTTCCTATTTCTCCCCTTAACACGTAAACCTCACCGTGCGCCTAACTTTAACCTCTTATCCTAACGTTAATGCATAACTCATTTCCTGAGAACAACCCCTATCCCATAATTCTTACCCTATCTCCTAATCATCACTGTGACACCTAATCCCTAACCCTAATTCTAAACCGCTAACCCTAACCGTAACCCTACCTACAACCCTAACACTGACAGTAACCCTTACTTCTAACCCCAACGCTATGCCTAACAGAAACCCCAACCCTTGACCCTAACCCTTCACCCTAACCCCAAGCCTTAAACTAACCCTTAACCCTAATCCTAATCCTAACCATTAAACCTAACCCTAGCTCTTAAAGCTAACCCTAAACCTTACCCTCACGACTAGACTTAACGCTGACACTAACCTAACACCTAACCCTAACCAGAACCCCTAAAGCTAACCCTGAACCCTATCCCTAACCCTAGCAGTAAACTTTAACCCTAAACCTAAGCCCAACCCGTAACCCTAATCCTATCCTTTTACCCTAAAACTAACCCCTAAACCTAACCCCTATACCTCACCCTAACTCTAACCCCAATCCTAATTCTAACCATACCCCTTTATAAAACACTAACTCCTAACCCCTAACCCTAACACTAACCAAAAACCCTAATCACTAATCCCTAACCCTAACGCTTATCCTTTATCCTAACCGTTAACCCTCACCCTAAATCTTAACACTAACCCTAACCTTAACCTTTAACTCTAAGCCTAACCCTTAAGCCTACAGTAAGGAAGACCCTTAATGCTAATGGGATCCCTTATCCCTAACCCTAACACTACAGCTAAAAATAACCCTAACCTTTGATCCTTAAACCTAACCCCTAACACTTACTTTAACCCCAAACCCTAACCCTAATCCTAAGCATTAAACCTAACCCTATCTCTTAACCCTAACGCTAGCCCTTACCCTAACGCCTAGATCTAACCCTAAATCTAACCTACCGCCTAATCCTAACCTTAATCCTTAATGCTAACTCTAACCCTCAACCCTAAACCTACCCGTAACCCTTAACACTAACCCTATCCTTGAACCTTAATCCTGACCCTAACCATTACCCGCACCCAAGCATTTAACCCTCACCCTAACCCTAATCCTTAATGATAACCCTAACACTAAACCCTAACCCTAAGCCCAACACTTAACCCTAATCCTATCCCTTAACCCTAACCCTAACCCTAATGCTAACCCCTAAACGTAACCCTAACCGTCACCAGTAAACCTAACCCTAACGTCTAACACAAACCATAGCACATAACTCTAACCCTAAAACTAACCCTAACCCTAACCCTAACCCTAAACCCTAACTCTTAACCTTAACCGTAAGCGTTAACTTTCACGCTAACCTTTAATCCTAACCCTAATCCTAATATTCAACCCTAAACCTAACACTTAACCCTAACCCTGTACCTAACCCTAACCCTCATCTTAACCCTAACTGTAAACCTCAACCCTAAACCAAAGTGTAACTGTTAAACCTAAGAGTAACCTTTATCCCTAACCCTAATTACTAACCCTAAGCCCTCACCCTAACACTAAACTTCATCCTTAACCCTAACCATAATCCTAACCCTAAATCTAATTCTCAGACTTCTTGCTTTCTTAGAGTTTAGAAAGCCTGCAATCCTCCCTTGCCATGCGTGAAAGGAGGCACTACCACTGTGTCCTGCATGAAACCCACTGGCCCATACCCAGAGTATGATAGAGTGGGTTCCCGGGTACAATCCCAGCCCCCTAAACTCCCCCCGCCTGCCTAATGCAGACAGGGCCCGTGCGCTAAGCATAAACAATACCTTTAACAGATAACCCTAACCCTGAACATAACACCCAACCCTGTTCCTATTTCTCCCCTTAACACGTAAACCTCACCGTGCGCCTAACTTTAACCTCTTATCCTAACGTTAATGCATAACCCATTTCCTGAGAACAACCCCTATCCCATAATTCTAACCCTATATCCTTGTAATCACTGAGACACCTAATCCCTAACCCTAATTCTAAACCGCTAACCCTAACCGTAACCCTACCTACAACCCTAACACTGACAGTAACCCTTACTTCTAACCCCAAGGCTATGCCTAACAAAAACCCTAACCCTTGACCCTAACCCTTCATCCTAACCCCTAAGCCTTACCCTATCCCTTAACCCTAATCCTAATCCTAACCATTAAACCTAACCCTAGTTGTTTTTTTTTTTTTTTTTTTTTTTGAGACAGAGTCTCACTCTGTTGCCCGGGCTAGAGTGAGTGCCGTGGCGTAAGCCTAGCTCACAGCAACCTCAAACTCCTGGGCTTAAGGGATCCTACTGCCTCAGCCTTCCTAGTAGCTGGGACTACAGGCATGCCCCACCATGCCCGGCTAATTTTTTGTATATATATATTTTAGTTGTCCATATAATTTCTTTCTAATTTTAGTAGAGACGGGATCTCACTCTTGCTCAGGCTGGTCTCCAACTCCTGACCTCAAGAGATCCACCCAACTCGGCCTCCCAGAGTGCTAGGATTACAGGCGTGAGCCACCGCGCCCGGCCCCTAGCACTTAAAGCTAACCCTAAACCTTACTCTCACGACTAGACCTAACCCTGACACTAACCTAACACCTAACACTCACCAGAACCCCTAAAGCTAACCCTGAACCCTATCCCTAACCCTAGCAGTAAACTTTAACCCTAAACCTAAGCCCAACCCGTAACCCTAATCCTATCCTTTTACCCTAAAACTAACCGCTAAACCTAACCCCTATACCTCACCCTAACACTAACCCCAATCCTAATTCTAACCATACCCCTTCATAAAACACTATCTCCTAACCGCTAACCCTAACACTAACCAAAAACCCTAATCACTAATCCCTAACCCTAATGCTTAACCTTTACCCTAACCGTTAACCCTCACCCTAAATCTTAACACTGACCCTAACCTTAACCTTTAGCTCTAAGCCTAACCCTTAACCCTACAGTAAGGAAGACCCTTAATGCTAATGGGATCCCTTATCCCTAACCCTAACACTACAGCTACAAATAACCCTAACCTTTGATCCTTAAACCTAACCCCTAACACTTACTTTAACCCCAAACCCTAACCCTAATCCTAAGCATTAAACCTAACCCTATCTTTTAACCCTAACGCTAGCCCTTACCCTAACGCCTAGATCTAACCCTAAATCTAACCTACCGCCTAATCCTAACCTTAAGCCCTAATGCTAACTCTAACCCTGAACCCTAAACCTACCGGTAACCCTTAACAGTAACCCTATCCGTGAACCTTAACCCTGACCCTAACCATTACCCGCACCCAAGCATTTAACCCTGACCCTACCCCTAATCCTCAATGATAACCCTAACACTAAACCCTAACCCTAAGCCCAACACTTAACCCTAATCCTATCCCTTAACTCTAACCCTAACCCTAACCCTAATGCTAACCCCTAAACGTAACCCTAACCGTGACCAGTAAACCTAACCCTAACCTCTAACACAAACCATAGCACATAACTCTAACCCTAAAACGAACCCTAACCCTAACCCTAACCCTAAACCCTAACTCTTAACCTTCACCCTAAGCGTTAACTCTCACGCTAACCTTTAATCCTAACCCTAATCCTAATCTTCAACCCTAAACCTAACACTTAACCCTAACCCTGTACCTAACCCTAACCCCTCATCTTAAACCTAACCGTAAACCTCAACCCGAAACCAAAGTGTAACCGTTAAACCTAAGAGTAACCTTTAACCCTAACCCTAATCCCTAACCCTAAGCCCTCACCCTAACACTAAACTCCATCCTTAACCCTAACCGTAATCCTAACCCTAAATCTAATTCTCAGACTTCTTGCTTTCTTAGAGTTTAGAAAGCCTGCAATCCTCCCATGCCATGCGTGAAAGGAGGCTCTACCACTGTGTCCTGCATGAAACCCACGGGCCCATACCCAGAGTATGATAGAGTGGGTTCCCGGGTACAATCCCAGCCCCCTAAACTCCCCCCGCCCGCCTAATGCAGACAGGGCCCGTGCGCTAAGCATAAACAATACCTTTAACAGATAACCCTAACCCTGAACATAACACCCAACGCTGTTCCTATTTCTCCCCTTAACACGTAAACCTCACCGTGCGCCTAAATTTAACCTCTTATCCTAACATTAATGCATAACCCATTTCCTGAGAACAACCACTATCCCATAATTCTAACCCTATATCCTTATAATCACTGAGACACCTAATCCCTAACCCTAATTCTAAACCGCTAACCCTAACCGTAACGCTACCTACAACCCTAACACTGACAGTAACCCTTACTTCTAACCCCAACGCTATGACTAACAAAAACCCTAACCCTTGACCCTAACCCTTCACCCTAACCCCTAAGCCTTACCCTATCCCTTAACCCTAATCCTAATCCTAACCATTAAACCTAACCCTAGCTCTTTTTTTTTTTTTTTTTTTGAGACAGAGTCTCACTCTGTTGCCCAGGCTAGAGTGAGTGCCGTGGCGTAAGCCTAGCTCACAGCAACCTCAAACTCCTGGGCTTAAGCGATCCTACTGCCTCAGCCTTCCTAGTAGCTGGGACTACAGGCATGCGCCACCATGCCCGGCTAATATTTTGTATATATATATTTTAGTTGTCCATATAATTTCTTTCTAATTTTAGTAGAGACGGGGTCTCACTCTTGCTAAGGCTGGTCTTGAACTCCTGACCTCGAGAGATCCACCCAACTCGGCCTCCCAGAGTGCTAGGATTACAGGCGTGAGCCACCGCGCCCGGCCCCTAGATCTTAAAGCTAACCCTAAACCTTACCCTCACGACTAGACCTAACCCTGACACTAACCTAACACCTAACACTCACCAGAACCCCTAAAGCTAACCCTGAACCCTATCCCTAACCCTAGCAGTAAACTTTAACCCTAAACCTAAGCCCAACCCGTAACCCTAATCCTATCCTTTTACCCTAAAACTAACCGCTAAACCTAACCCCTATACCTCACCCTAACACTAACCCCAATCCTAATTCTAACCATACCCCTTCATAAAACACTAACTCCTAACCGCTAACCCTAACACTAACCAAAAACCCTAATCACTAATCCCTAACCCTAATGCTTAACCTTTACGTTAACCGTTAACCCTCACCCTAAATCTTAACACTGACCCTAACCTTCACCTTTAACTCTAAGCCTAACCCTTAACCCTACAGTAAGGAAGACCCTTAATGCTAATGGGATCACTTATCCCTAACCCTAACACTAAAGCTACAAATAACCCTAACCTTTGATCCTTAAACCTAACCCTTAACACTTACTTTAACCCCAAACCCTAACCCTAATCCTAAGCATTAAACCTAACCCTATCTCTTAACCCTAACGCTAGCCCTTACCCTAACGCCTAGATCTAACCCTAAAACTAACGTACCGCCTAATCCTAAACTTAAGCCCTAATGCTAACTCTAACCTGAACCCTAAACCTACCCGTAACCCTTAACACTAACCCTATCCGTGAACCTTAACCCTGACCCTAACCATTACCCGCACCCAAGCATTTAACCCTGACCCTACCCCTAATCCTTAATGATAACCCTAACACTAAACCCTAACCCTAAGCCCAACACTTAACCCTAACCCTATCCCTTAACTCTAACCCTAACCCTAACCCTAAACCCTAACCCTATGCCCAACACTTAACCCTAATCCTATCCCTTAACCCTAACCCTAATGCTAACCCCTAAACGTAACCCTCACCGTGACCAGTAAACCTAACCCTAACCTCTAACACAAACCATAGCACATAACTCTAACCCTAAAACTAACCCTAACCCTAACCCTAACCCTAAACCCTAACTCTTAACCTTAACCCTAAGCGTTAACTCTCACGCTAACCTTTAATCCTAACCCTAATCCTAATCTTCAACCCTAAACCTAACACTTAACCCTAACCCTGTACCTAACCTAACACCTCATCTTAACCCTAACCGTAAACCTCATCCCGAAACCAAAGTTTAACCGTTAAACCTAAGAGTAACCTTTAACCCTAACCCTAAGCCCTAACCCTAAGCCCTCACCCTAACACTAAACTTCATCCTTAACCCTAACCATAATCCTAACCCTAAATCTAATTCTCAGACTTCTTGCTTTCTTAGAGTTTAGAAAGCCTGCAATCCTCCCATGCCATGCGTGAAAGGAGGCTCTACCACTGTGTCCTGCATGAAACCCACGGGCCCATACCCAGAGTATGATAGAGTGGGTTCCCGGGTTCAATCCCAGCCCCCTAAACTCCCCCCGCCCGCCTAATGCAGACAGGGCCCGTGCGCTAAGCATAAACAATACCTTTAACAGATAACCCTAACCCTGAACATAACACCCAACCCAGGTCCTATTTCTCCCCTTAACACGTAAACCTCACCGTGCGCCTAACTTTAACCTCTTATCCTAACGTTAATGCATAACACATTTCCTGAGAACAACCCCTATCCCATAATTCTAACCCTATATCCTTGTAATCACTGAGACACCTAATCCCTAACCCTAATTCTAAACCGCTAACGCTAACCGTAACCCTACCTACAACCCTAACACTGACAGTAACCCTTACTTCTAACCCCAACTCTATGCCTAACAAAAACCCTAAGCCTTGACCCTAACCCTTCACCCTAACCCCTAAGCCTTACCCTATCCCTTAACCCTAATCCTAATCCTAACCATTTAACCTAACTCTAGCTTTTAAAGCTAACCCTAAACCTTACCCTCACGACTAGACCTAACCCTGACACTAACCTAACACCTAAGCCTAACCAGAACCCCTAAAGCTAACCCTGAACCCTATCCCTAACCCTAGCAGTAAACTTTAACCCTAAACCTAAGCCCAACCCGTAACCCTAATCCTATCCTTTTACCCTAAAACTAACCCCTAAACCTAACACCTATACCTCACCCTAACTCTAACCCCAATCCTAATTCTAACCATACCCCTTCATAAAACACTAACTCCTAACCGCTAACCCTAACACTAACCAAAAACCCTAATCACTAATCCCTAACCCTAACGCTTAACCTTTACCCTAACCGTTAACCCTCACCCTAAATCTTAACACTGACCCTAACCTTAACCTTTAACTCTAAGCCTAACCGTTAACCCTACTGTAAGGAAGACCCTTAATGCTAATGGGATCCCTTATCCCTAACCCTAACACTACAGCTAAAAATAACCCTAACCTTTGATCCTTAAACCTAACCCCTAACACTTACTTTAACCCCAAACCCTAACCCTAATCCTAAGCATTAAACCTAACCCTATCTCTTAACCCTAACGCTAGCCCTTACCCTAACGCGTAGATCTAACTCTAAATCTAACCTACCGCCTAATCCTAACCTTAATCCCTAATGCTAACTCTAACCCTGAACCCTAAACCTACCTGTAACCCTTAACACTAACCCTATCCGTGAACCTTAACCCTGACCCTAACCAATACCCGCACCCAAGCATTTTACCCTGACCCTAACCCTAATCCTTAATGATAACCCTAACACTAAACCCTAACCCTAAGCCCAACACTTAACCCTAATCCTATCCCTTAACCCTAACCCTAACCCTAATGCTAACCCCTAAACGTAACCCTAACCGTCACCAGTAAACCTAACCCTAACGTCTAACACAAACCATAGCACATAACTCTAACCCTAAAACTAACCCTAAACCTAACCATAAACCCTAACTCTTAACCTTAACCGTAAGCGTTAACTCTCACGCTAACCTTTAATCCTAACCCTAATCCTAATCTTCAACCCTAAACCTAACACTTAACCCTAACCCTGTACCTAACCCTAACCCTCATCTTAACCCTAACCGTAAACCTCAACCCTAAACCAAAGTGTAACCGTTAAACCTAAGAGTAACCATTAACCCTAACCCTAAGCCCTAACCCTAAGCCCTCACCCTAACACTAAACTTCATCCTTAACCCTAACCATAATCCTAACCCTAAATCTAATTCTCAGACTTTTTGCTTTCTTAGAGTTCAGAAAGCCTGCAATCCTCCCATGCCATGCGTGAAAGGAGGCTCTACCACTGTGTCCTGCATGAAACCCACGGGCCCATACCCAGAGTATGATAGAGTGGGTTCCCGGGTTCAATCCCAGCCCCCTAAACTCCCCCCGCCCGCCTAATGTAGACAGGGCCCGTGCGCTAAGCATAAACAATACCTTTAACAGATAACCCTAACCTTTAACATAACACCCAACCCTGTTCCTATTTCTCCCCTTAACACGTAAACCTCACCGTGCGCCTAACTTTAACCTCTTATCCTAACGTTAATGCATAACACATTTCCTGAGAACAACCCCTATCCCATAATTCTAACCCTATATCCTTGTAATCACTGAGACACCTAATCCCTAACCCTAATTCTAAACCGCTAACCCTAACCGTAACGCTACCTACAACCCTAACACTGACAGTAACCCTTACTTCTAACCCCAACGCTATGCCTAACAAAAACCCTAACCCTTGACCCTAACCCTTCACCCTAACCCCTAAGCCTTACCCTATCCCTTAACCCTAATCCTAATCCTAACCATTAAACCTAACTCTAGCTCTTAAAGCTAACCCTAAACCTTACTCTCACGACTAGACCTAACCCTGACACTAACCTAACACCTAAGCCTAACCAGAACCCCTAAAGCTAACCCTGAACCCTATCCCTAACCCTAGCAGTAAACTTTAACCCTAAACCTAAGCCCAACCCGTAACCCTAATCCTATCCTTTTACCCTAAAACTAACCCCTAAACCTAACCCCTATACCTCACCCTAACTCTAACCCCGATCCTAATTCTAACCATACCCCTTCATAAAACACTAACTCCTAACCGCTAACCCTAACACTAACCAAAAACCCTAATCACTAATCCCTAACCCTAACGCTTAACCTTTACCCTAACCGTTAACCCTCACCCTAAATCTTAACACTGACGTAACCTTAACCTTTAACTCTAAGCCTAACCCTTAACCCTACAGTAAGGAAGACCCTTAATGCTAATGGGATCCCTTATCCCTAACCCTAACACAACAGCTAAAAATAACCCTAACCTTGGATGCTTAAACCTAACCCCTAACACTTACTTTAACCCCAAATCCTAACCCTAATCCTAAGCATTAAACCTAACCCTATCTCTTAACCCTAATGCTAGCCCTTACCCTAACGCGTAGATCTAACTCTAAATCTAACCTACCGCCTAATCCTAACCTTAAGCCCTAATGCTAACTCTAACCCTGAACCCTAAACCTACCTGTAACCCTTAACACTAACCCTATCCGTGAACCTTAACCCTGACCCTAACCATTACACGCACCCAAGCATTTTACCCTGACCCTAACCATAATCCTTAATGATAACCCTAACACTAAACCCTAACCCTAAGCCCAACAGTTAACCCTAATCCTATCCCTTAACCCTAACCCTAACCCTAATGCTAACCCCTAAACGTAACCCTAACCGTCACCAGTAAACCTAACCCTAACGTCTAACACAAACCATAGCACATAACTCTAACCCTAAAACTAACCCTAACCCTAACCTTAAACCCTAACTCTTAACCTTAACCGTAAGCGTTAACTCTCACGCTAACCTTTAATCCTAACCCTAATCCTAATCTTCAACCCTAAACCTAACACTTAACCCTAACCCTGTACCTAACCCTAACCCTCATCTTAACCCTAACCGTAAACCTCAACCCTCAACCAAAGTGTAACCGTTCAAGCTAAGAGTAACCTTTAACCCTAACCCTAAGCCCTAACCCTAAGCCCTCACCCTAACACTAAACTTCATCCTTAACCCTAACCATAATCCTAACCCTAAATCTAATTCTCAGACTTCCTGCTTTCTTAGAGTTTAGAAAGCCTGCAATCCTCCCATGCCATGCGTGAAAGGAGGCTCTACCACTGTGTCCTGCATGAAACCCACGGGCCCATACCCAGAGTATGATAGAGTGGGTTCCCGGGTTCAATCCCAGCCCCCTAAACTCCCCCCGCCCGCCTAATGCAGACAGGGCCCGTGCGCTAAGCATAAACAATACCTTTAACAGATAACCCTAACCTTTAACATAACACCCAACCCTGTTCCTATTTCTCCCCTTAACACGTAAACCTCACCGTGCGCGTAACTTTAACCTCTTACCCTAACGTTAATGCATAACACATTTCCTGAGAACAACCCCTATCCCATAATTCTAACCCTATATCCTTGTAATCACTGAGACACCTAATCCCTAACCCTAATTCTAAACCGCTAACCCTAACCGTAACGCTACCTACAACCCTAACACTGACAGTAACCCTTACTTCTAACCCCAACGCTATGCCTAACAAAAACCCTAACCCTTGACCCTAACCCTTCACCCTAACCCCTAAGCCTTACCCTATCCCTTAACCCTAATCCTAATCCTAACCATTAAACCTAACTCTAGCTCTTAAAGCTAACCCTAAACCTTACTCTCACGACTAGACCTAACCCTGACACTAACCTAACACCTAACCCTAACCAGAACCCCTAAAGCTAACCCTGAACCCTATCCCTAACCCTAGCAGTAAACTTTAACCCTAAACCTAAGCCCAACCCGTAACCCTAATCCTATCCTTTTACCCTAAAACTAACCCCTAAACCTAACCCCTATACCTCACCCTAACTCTAACACCAATCCTAATTCTAACCATACCCCTTCATAAAACACTAACTCCTAACCGCTCACCCTAACACTAACCAAAAACCCTAATCACTAATCCCTAACCGTAACGCTTAACCTTTACCCTAACCGTTAAGCCTCACCCTAAATCCTAACACTGAGCCTAACCTTAACCTTTAACTCTAAGCCTAACCCTTAACCCTACAGTAAGGAAGACCCTTAATGCTAATGGGATCCCTTATCCCTAACCCTAACACTACAGCTAAAAATAACCCTAACCTTGGATCCTTAAACCTAACCCCTAACACTTACTTTAACCCCAATCCCTAACCCTAATCCTAAGCATTAAACCTAACCCTATCTCTTAACCCTAACGCTAGCCCTTACCCTAACGCGTAGATCTAACTCTAAATCTAACCTACCGCCTAATCCTAAACTTAAGCCCTAATGCTAACTCTAACCCTCAACCCTAAACCTACCTGTAACCCTTAACACTAACCCTATCCGTGAACCTTAACCCTGACCCTAACCATTACACGCACCCAAGCATTTTACCCTGACCCTAATCCTAATCCTTAATGATAACCCTAACACTAAACCCTAACCCTAAGCCCAACACTTAACCCTAATCCTATCCCTTAACCCTAACCCTAACCCTAACCCTAATGCAAACCACTAAACGTAACCCTAACCGTCGCCAGTAAACCTAACCCTAGCCTCTAACACAAACCATAGCACATAACTCTAACCCTAAAACTAACCCTAACCCTAACCCTAACCCTAAACCCTAACTCTTAACCGTAACACTACGCGTTAACTCTCACGCTAACCTTTAATCCTAACCCTAATCCTAATCTTCAACCCTAAACCTAACACTTAACCCTAACCCTGTACGTAACCCAACCCCTCATCTTAACCCTAACCGTAAACCTCAACCCTAAACCAAAGTGTAACCGTTAAACCTAAGAGTAACCTTTAACCCTAACCCTAATCCCTAATCCTAAGCCCTCACCCTAACATTAAACTTCATCCTTAACCCTAACCATAATCCTAACCCTAAATCTAATTCTCAGACTTCTTGCTTTCTTAGAGTTTAGAAAGCCTGCAATCCTCCCATGCCATGCGTGAAAGGAGGCTCTACCACTGTGTCTGGCATGAAACTCACTGGCCCATACCCAGAGTATGATAGAGTGGGTTCCCGGGTACAATCCCAGCCCCCTAAACTCCCCCCGCCCGCCTAATGCAGACAGGGCCCATGCGCTAAGCATAAACAATACCTTTAACAGATAACCCTAACCCTGAACATAACACCCAACCCTGTTCCTATTTCTCCCCTTAACACGTAAACCTCACCGTGCGCCTAACTTTAACCTCTTATCCTAACGTTAATGCATAACCCATTTCCTGAGAACAACCCCTATCCCATAATTCTTACCCTATCTCCTAATCATCACTGTGACACCTAATCCCTAACCCTAATTCTAAACCGCTAACCCTAACCGTAACCCTACCTACAACCCTAACACTGACAGTAACCCTTACTTCTAACCCCAACGCTATGCCTAACAGAAACCCCAACCCTTGACCCTAACCCTTCACCCTAACCCCAAGCCTTAAACTAACCCTTAACCCTAATCCTAATCCTAACCATTAAACCTAACCCTAGCTCTTAAAGCTAACCCTAAACCTTACCCTCACGACTAGACTTAACGCTGACACTAACCTAACACCTAACCCTAACCAGAACCCCTAAAGCTAACCCTGAACCCTATCCCTAACCCTAGCAGTAAACTTTAACCCTAAACCTAAGCCCAACCCGTAACCCTAATCCTATCCTTTTACCCTAAAACTAACCCCTAAACCTAACCCCTATACCTCACCCTAACTCTAACCCCAATCCTAATTCTAACCATACCCCTTTATAAAACACTAACTCCTAACCCCTAACCCTAACACTAACCAAAAACCCTAATCACTAATCCCTAACCCTAACGCTTATCCTTTATCCTAACCGTTAACCCTCACCCTAAATCTTAACACTAACCCTAACCTTAACCTTTAACTCTAAGCCTAACCCTTAAGCCTACAGTAAGGAAGACCCTTAATGCTAATGGGATCCCTTATCCCTAACCCTAACACTACAGCTAAAAATAACCCTAACCTTTGATCCTTAAACCTAACCCCTAACACTTACTTTAACCCCAAACCCTAACCCTAATCCTAAGCATTAAACCTAACCCTATCTCTTAACCCTAACGCTAGCCCTTACCCTAACGCCTAGATCTAACCCTAAATCTAACCTACCGCCTAATCCTAACCTTAATCCTTAATGCTAACTCTAACCCTCAACCCTAAACCTACCCGTAACCCTTAACACTAACCCTATCCTTGAACCTTAATCCTGACCCTAACCATTACCCGCACCCAAGCATTTAACCCTGACCCTACCCCTAATCCTTAATGATAACCCTAACCCTAAGCCCAACACTTAACCCTAATCCTATCCCTTAACCCTAACCCTAATGCTAACCCCTAAACGTAACCCTCACTGTGACCAGTAAACCTAACCCTAACCTCTAACACAAACCATAGCACATAACTCTAACCCTAAAACGAACCCTAACCCTAACCCTAACCCTAAACCCTAACTCTTAACCTTAACACTAAGCGTTAACTCTCACGCTAACCTTTAATCCTAACCCTAATCCTAATCTTGAACCCTAAACTTAACACTTAACCCTAACCCTGTACCTAACCCTAACCCCTCATCTTAACCCTAACCGTAAACCTCAACCCTAAAACAAAGTGTAACCGTTAAACCTAAGAATAACCTTTAACCCTAACCCTAATCCCTAACCCTAAGCCCTCACCCTAACACTAAACTTCCTCCTTAACCCTAACCAGAATACTAACCCTAAATCTAATTCTCAGACTTCTTGCTTTCTTAGAGTTTAGAAAGCCTGCAATCCTCCCATGCCATGCGTGAAAGGAGGCTCTACCACTGTGTCCTTCATGAAACCCCCGGGCCCATACCCAGAGTATGATAGAGTGGGTTCCCGGGTACAATCCCAGCCCCCTAAACTCCCCCCGCCCGCCTAATGCAGACAGGGCCCGTGCGCTAAGCATAAACAATACCTTTAACAGATAACCCTAACCCTGAACATAACACCCAACCCTGTTCCCATTTCTCCCCTTAACACGTAAACCTCACCGTGCGCCTAACTTTAACCTCTTATCCTAACGTTAATGCATAACCCATTTCCTGAGAACAACCCCTATCCCATAATTCTAACCCTATCTCCTAGTCATCACTGTGACACCTAATCCCTAACCCTAATTCTAAACCGCTAACCCTAACCGTAACCCTACCTACAACCCTAACACTGACAGTAACCCTTACTTCTAACCCCAACGCTATGCCTAACAAAAACCCTAACCCTTGACCCTAAACCTTCACCCTAACCCCTAAGCCTTACCCTAACCCTTAACCCTAATCCTAATCCTAACCATTAAACCTAACCCTAGCTCTTAAAGCTATCCCTAAACCTTACCCTCACGACTAGACCTAACCCTGACACTAACCTAACACCTAACCCTAACCAGAACCCCTAAGGCTAACCCTGAACCCTATCCCTAACCCTAGCAGTAAACTTTAACCCTAAACCTAAGCCCAACCCGTAACACTAATCCTATCTTTTTACCCTAAAACTAACCCCTAAACCTAACCCCTATACCTCACCCTAACTCTAACCCCAATCCTAATTCTAACCATACCCCTTCATAAAACACTAACTCCTAACCGCTAACCCTAACACTAACCAAAAACCCTAATCACTAATCCCTAACCCTAACGCTTAACCTTTACCCTAACCGTTAACCCTCACCCTAAATCTTAACACTGACCCTAACCTTAAACTTTAACTCTAAGCCTAACCCTTAACCCTACAATAAGGAAGACCCTTAATGCTAATGGGATCCCTTATCCCTAACCCTAACACTACAGCTAAAAATAACCCTAACCTTTGATCCTTAAACCTAACCCCTAACACTTACTTTAACCCCAAACCCTAACCCTAATCCTAAGCTTTAAACCTAACCCTCTCTCTTAACCCTAACGCTTGCCCTCACCCTAACGCCTGCATCTAACCCTAACTCTAACCTACCGCCTAATCCTAACCTTAAGCCCTAATGCTAACTCTAACACTGAACCCTAAACCTACCCGTAATCCTTAACACTAACCCTATCCGTGAACCTTAACCCTGACCCTAACCATTACCCGCACCCAAGCATTTAACCCTGACCCTACCCCTAATCCTTAATGATAACCCTAACACTAAACCCTAACCCTAAGCCCAACACTTAACCCTAATCCTATCCCTTAACCCTAACCCTAATGCTAACCCCTAATCTTAACCCTCACCGTGACCAGTAAACCTAACCCTAACCTCTAACACAAACCATAGCACATAACTCTAACCCTAAAACGAACCCTAACCCTAACCCTAACCCTAAACACTAACTCTTAACCTTAACCCTAAGCGTTAACTCTCACGCTAACCTTTAATCCTAACCCTAATCCTAATCTTCAACCCTAAACCTAACACTTAACCCTAACCCTGTACCTAACCCTAACCCCTCATCTTAACCCTAACCGTAAACCTCAACCCGAAACCAAAGTGTAACCGTTAAACCTAAGAGTAACCTTTAACCCTAACCCTAATCCCTAACCCTAAGCCCTCACCCTAACACTAAACTTCATCCTTAACCCTAACCATAATCCTAACCCTAAATCTAATTCTCAGACTTCTTGCTTTCTTAGAGTTTAGAAAGCCTGCAATCCTCCCATGCCATGCGTGAAAGGAGGCTCTACCACTGTGTCCGGCATGAAACTCACGGGCCCATACCCAGAGTATGATAGAGTGGGTTCCCGGGTACAATCCCAGCCCCCTAAACTCCCCCCGCCCGCCTAATGCAGACAGGGCCCGTGCGCTAAGCATAAACAATATCTTTAACAGATAACCCTAACCCTGAACATAACACCCAACCCTGTTCCTATTTCTCCCCTTAACACGTAAACCTCACCGTGCGCCTAACTTTAACCTCTTATCCTAACGTTAATGCATAACCCATTTCCTGAGAACAACCACTATCCCATAATTCTAACCCTATATCCTTGTAATCACTGAGACACCTAATCCCTAACCCTAATTCTAAACCGCTAACCCTAACCGTAACGCTACCTACAACCCTAACACTAACAGTAACCCTTACTTCTAACCCCAACGCTATGCCTAACAAAAACCCTAACCCTTGACCCTAACCCTTCACCCTAACCCCTAAGCCTTACCCTATCCCTTAACCCTAATCCTAATTCTAACCATTAAACCTAACCCTAGCTCTTTTTCTTTTTTTTTTTTTTTGAGTCAGAGTCTCACTCTGTTGCCCGGGCTAGAGTGAGTGCCGTGGCGTAAGCCTAGCTCACAGCAACCTCAAACTCCTGGGCTTAAGCGATCCTACTGCCTCAGCCTTCCTAGTAGCTGGTACTACAGGCTGCGCCACCATGACCGGCTAATTTTTTGTATATATATATTTTAGTTGTCCATAAAATTTCTTTCTAATTTTAGTAGAGACGGGGTCTCACTCTTGCTCAGGCTGGTCTCGAACTCCTGACCTCGAGAGATCCACCCAACTCGGCCTCCCAGAGTGCTAGGATTACAGGCGTGAGCCACCGCGCCCGGCTCCTAGCTCTTAAAGCTAACCCTAAACCTTACCCTTACGACTAGACCTAACCCTGACACTAACCTAACACCTAACACTCACCAGAACCCCTAAAGCTAACCCTGAACCCTATCCCTAACCCTAGCAGTAAACTTTAAACCTAAACCTAAGCCCAACCCGTAACTCTAATCCTATCCTTTTACCCTAAAACTAACCCCTAAACCTAACCCCTATACCTCACCCTAACTCTAACCCCAATCCTAATTCTAACCATACCCCTTCATAAAACACTAACTCCTAACCGCTAACCCTAACACTAACCAAAAACCCTAATCACTAATCCCTAACCCTAATGCTTAACCTTTACCCTAAACATTAACCCTAACCTTAAATCTTAACACTGACCCTAACCTTAACCTTTAACTCTAAGCCTAACCCTTAACCCTACAGTAAGGAAATCCCTTAATGCTAATGGGATCCCTTATCCCTAACCCTAACACTACAGCTACAAATAACCCTAACCTTTGATCCTTAAACCTAACCCCTAATACTTACTTTAACCCCAAACCCTAACCCTAATCCTAAGCATTAAACCTAACCCTATCTCTTAACCCTAACGCTAGCCCTTACCCTAACGCCTAGATCTAACCCTAAATCTAACCTACCGCCTAATCCTAACCTTAAGCCCTAATGCTAACTCTAACCCTGAACCCTAAACCTTCCCGTAACCCTTAACACTAACCCTATCCGTGAACCTTAACCCTGACCCTAACCATTACCCGCACCCAAGCATTTAACCCTGACCCTACCCCTAATCCTTAATGATAACCCTAACACTAAACCCTAACCCTAAGCCCAACACTTAACCCTAATCCTATCCTTTAACCCTAACCCTAATGCTAACCCCTAAATGTAACCCTCCCCATGACCAGTAAACCTAACCCTTACCTCTAACACAAACCATAGCACATAACTCTAACCCTAAAACGAACCCTAACCCTAAACCTAACCCTAAACCCTAACTCTTAACCTTAACCCTAAGCGTTAACTCTCACGCTAACCTTTAATCCTAACCCTAATCCTAATCTTCAACCCTAAACCTAACACTTAACCCTAACCCTGTACCAAACCCTAACCCCTCATCTTAACCCTAACCGTAAACCTCAACCATAAATCAAAGTGTAACCGTTAAACATAAGAGTAACCTTTAACACTAACCCTAATTCCTAACCAAAAGCCCTCACCCTAACACTAAACTTCATCCTTAACCCTAACCATAATCCTAACCCTAAATCTAATTCTCAGACTTCTTGCTTTCTTAGAGTTTAGAAAGCCTGCAATCCTCCCGTGCCATGCGTGAAAGGAGGCTCTACCACTGTGTCCTGCATGAAACCCACGGGCCCATACCCAGAGTATGATAGACAGGGTTCCCGGGTACAACCAGCCCCCTAAACGCCCCCCGCCCGCCTAATGCAGACAGGGCCCGTGCGCTAAGCATAAACAATACCTTTAACAGATAACCCTAACCCTGAACATAACACCCAACCCTGTTCCTATTTCTCCCCTTAACACGTAAACCTCACCGTGCGCCTAACTTTAACCTCTTATCCTAACGATAATGCATAACCCATTTCCTGAGAACAACCCCTATCCCATAATTCTAACCCTATCTCCTAGTCATCACTGTGACACCTAATCACTAACCCTAATTCTAAACCGCTAACCCTAACTGTAACCCTACCGACAAGCCTAACACTGACAGTAACACTTACTTCTAACCCTAACGCTATGCCTAACAAAAACCCTAACCCTTGACCCTAACCCTTCACCCTAACCCCTAAGCCTTACCCTAACCCTTAACCCTGATCCTAATCCTAACCATTAAACCTAACCCTAGCTCTTAAAGCTAACCCTAAACCTTACCCTCATGACTAGACCTAACCCTGACACTAACCTAACACCTAACCCTAACCAGAACCCCTAAAGCTAACCCTGAACCCTATCCCTAACCCTAGCAGTAAACTTTAACCCTAAACCTAAGCTCAACCCGTAACGCTAATCCTATCCTTTTACCCTAAAACTAACCCCTAAACCTAACCCCTATACCTCCCTAATTCTAACCCCAATCCTAATTCTAACCATACCCCTTCATAAAACACTAACTCCTAACCGCTAACCCTAACACTAACCAAAAACCCTAATCACTAATCCCTAACCCTAACGCTTAACCTTTACCCTAACCGTTAACCCTCACCCTAAATCTTAACACTGACCATAACCTTAACCTTTAATTCTAAGCCTAACCCTTAACCCTACAGTAAGGAAGACCCTTAATGCTAATGGGATCCCTTATCCCTAACCCTAACACTACAGCTAAAAATAACCCTAACCTTTGATCTTTAAACCTAACCCCTAACACTTACTTTAACCCCAAACCCTAACCCTAATCCTAAGCATTAAACCTAACCCTATCTCATAACCCTAACGCTAGCCCTTACCCTAACGCCTAGATCTAACCCTAAATCTAACCTACCGCCTAATCCTAACCTTAAGCCCTAATGCTAACTCTAACCCTAAACCCTAAACCTACCGGTAACCCTTAACAGTAACCCTATCCGTGAACCTTAACCCTGACCCTAACCATTACCCGCACCCAAGCATTTAACCCTGACCCTACCCCTAATCGTTAATGATAACGCTAACACTAAACCCTAACCCTAAGCCCAACACTTAACCCTAATCCTATCCCTTAACCCTAACCCTAATGCTAACCCCTAAACTTAACCCTCACCGTGACCAGTAAACCTAACCCTAACGTCTAACACAAACCATAGCACATAACTCTAACCCTAAAACTAACCCTAAACCTAACCCTAAACCCTAACTCTTAACCTTAACCGTAAGCGTTAACTCTAATGCTAACCTTTAATCCTAACCCTAATCCTAATCTTCAACCCTAAACCTAACACTTAACCCTAACCCTGTACCTAACCCTAACCCTCATCTTAACCCTAACCGTAAACCTCAACCCTAAACCAAAGTGTAACCGTTAAACCTAAGAGTAACCTTTAACCCTAACCCTAAGCCCTAACCCTAAGCCCTCACCCTAACACTAAACTTCATCCTTAACCTTAACCATAATCCTAACCCTAAATCTAATTCTCAGACTTCTTGCTTTCTTAGAGTTTAGAAAGCCTGCAATCCTCCCATGCCATGTGGGAAAGGAGGCTCTACCACTGTGTCCTGCATGAAACCCACGGGCCCATACCCAGAGTACGATAGAGTGGGTTCCCGGGTACAATCGCAGCCCCCTAAACTTCCCCCGCCCGCCTAATGCAGACAGGGCCCGTGCGCTAAGCATAAACAATACCTTTAACAGATAACCCTAACCCTGAACATAACACCCAATCCTGTTCCTCTTTCTGCCCTTAACACGTAAACCTCACCATGCGCCTAACTTTAACCTCTTATCCTAACGTTAATGCATAACCCATTTCCTGAGAACAACCCCTATCCCATAATTCTAACCCTATCTCCTAGTCATCACTGTGACACCTAATCCCTAACCCTAATTCTAAACCGCTAACCCTAACCGGAACCCTACCTACAACCCTAACACTGACAGTAACCCTTACTTCTAACCCCAACGCTATGCCTAACAAAAACCCTAACCCTTGACCCTAACCCTTCACCCTAACCCCTAAGTCTTACCCTAACCCTTAACCCTAATCCTAATCCTAAGCATTAAACCTAACCCTAGCTCTTAAAGCTAACCCTAAACGTTACCCTCACGACTAGACCTAACCCTGACACTAACATAACACCTAACCCTAACCAGAACCCCTAAGGCTAACCCTGAACCCTATCCCTAACCCTAGCAGTAAATTTTAACCCTAAACCTAAGCCCAACCCGTAACCCTACTCCTATCCTTTTACCCTAAAACTAACCCCTAAACCTAACCCCTATACCTCACCCTAACTCTAACCCCAATCCTAATTCTAACCATACCCCTTCATAAAACACTAACTCCTAACCGCTAACCCTAACACTAACCAAAAGCCCTAATCACTAATCCCTAACCCTAACGCTTAACCTTTACCCTAACCGTTAACCCTCACCCTAAATCTTAACACTGACCCTAACCTTCACCTTTAACTCTAAGCCTAACCCTTAACCCTACAGTAAGGAAGACCCTTAATGCTAATGGGATCCCTTATCCCTAACCCTAACACTACAGCTACAAATAACCCTAACCTTTGATCCTTAAACCTAACCCCTAACACTTACTTTAACCCCAAACCCTAACCCTAATCCTAAGCACTAAACCTAACCCTATCTCTTAACCCTAACGCTAGCCCTTACCCTAACGCCTAGATCTAACCCTAATTCTAACCTACCGCCTATTCCTAACCTTAATCCCTAAGGCTAACTCTAACCCTGAACCCTAAACCTACCCGTAGCCCTTAACACTAACCTATCCGTGAACCTTAACCCTGACCCTAACCATTACCCGCACCCAAGCATTTAACCCTGACCCTACCCCTAATCCTTAATGATAACCCTAACATTAAACCCTAACCCTAAGCCCAACACTTAAACCTAATCCTATCCCTTAACCCTAACCCTAATGCTAACCCCGAAACGTAACCCTAACCGTGACCAATAAACCTAACCCTAACCTCTAACACAAACCATAGCACATAACTCTAACCCTAAAATGAACCCTAGCCCTAACCCTAACCCTAAACCCTAACTCTTAACCTTAACCCTAAGCGTTAACTCTCACGCTAACCTTTAGTCCTAACCCTAATCTTAATCTTCAACCCTAAACCTAACACTTAACCTTAACCCTGTACGTAACCCTAACCCCTCATCTTAACCCTAACCGTAAACCTCAACCCGAAACCAAAGTGTAACCGTTAAACCTAAGAATAACCTTAACCCTAACCCTAATCCCTAACCCTAAGCCCTCACCCTAACACTAAACTTCATCCTTAACCCTAACCATAATCCTAACCCTAAATCTAATTCTCAGACTTCTTGCTTTCTTAGAGTTTAGAAAGCCTGCAATCCTCCCATGCCATGCGTGAAAGGAGGCTCTACCACTGTGTCCTGCATGAAACCCACGGGCCCATACACAGAGTATGATAGAGTGGGTTCCCGGGTACAATCCCAGCCCCCTAAACTCCCCCCGCCGGCCTAATGCAGACAGGGCCCGTGCGCTAAGCATAAACAATACCTTTAACAGATAACCCTAACCCTGAACA